>NC_051179.1:105294536-105374535 GCF_013339695.2 Rhipicephalus sanguineus | reverse complement strand
GGCAATCGAGGGCGTCATCTATTCGTGGCAGAGGGTACACGTCTTTTTTTGTAATTCTGTTTAGGTGTCGATAATCGACACAGAAACGCCATGTGCCGTCTTTCTTGCGGACGAGTACGACAGGGGACGCCCAAGGACTACAGGATGGCTCAATGATGTTCTTGGCGAGCATTTTGTCGACCTCACTTTGGATAATTTGACGCTCAGTCGCCGACACGCGATATGGACGCCTATGGATAGGAGGCGCATCACCAGTGTTTATGCGGTGCGTCACACCATAGCTTGCCCCAATGGACGGCCGCCGAGATCGAAAACGTCGATGTACGACAGTAGAACCCGGTGGAGCTCGTCAGCTGCTGCGGTGTTAAATCAGAAGCAATCATCGACCTAATTGCGCTGTCGGGGCAAGTATTGGATTGGTGCTGGGCAGAGGTTTCGGAAGGAGTGGCCACCGTGAAAGCATTCACTGCGTTGTCTTCTAAGGTGGACAGCGATGCCAAAGCGATGCCTTGCGGCAGCACTTGAGGTGTGAAGCTAAAATTGACAACTGGAAGGCACGTGAAGTTCCCTGCGACAGACAGAACGGTGTGCGGTAATGTAATGCCGCGGCTGATGAGGACATCGGTAGGTGTCAGTACATAGTCGCCGTCGGGAACTGGTGGTCTTGATACGAACTCGACGTAGGTCAGTGTTTGGGCTGGAAGGCGAGCATGTCGGGCAGTGCAGAGGCGACTCGGCCGTGGTGCAGCAGGGTCTGTTATGGGCAAGTGAAGACGGAGTGTACTGGCCGAACAGTCAATGAGGGCAGAATGTGCGGACAGGAAGTCGAGGCCTAGGATTACGTCATGTGGGCATTTTTCAAGGACGGCGAAGAGAACAACTGTGTGGCGATCAGCGATGCTTACATGAGCGGAGCACATTCCAACGACAGATGCTGTTCCCCGTCGGCAACACGGATGAACTTAGTCGTCGCAGGTGTGAGAACTTTCTTGAGCTTTCGGCGAAAATCAGTGGTCATGACGGAAAGTTGAGCCCCAGTGTCGACAAGAGCAGTCACATGCACACCGTCCACTTGTACATCGATAAGGTTCCGTTTCGTCTGTATGGTCAATAGAGGATTTGCGGTCAGTCCCATTGATGCAGCCCACCTCCAGGGGCTGCAACATTTAGTTTTCCGTCGAGGAGCGGCGTGGGAAGGCGGGCGAAGGTGGTCGGCGGGGCTGGGGAGAACGAGACTGGCGACGTTGGGGCGATGGTGAGCGGGAGTAGCGGGGATCACGCACAGGTTCCTGAGGGGCAAAGTGGTCTGGGCTGGTCGCATGACGATAAACGGGACGGCCATTGGAAGAACGCTGGAAAGTTTGTGTAGGAGGACCCCAGCGACTTCTGCAATGGCGAGAAACGTGCCCAATACTGTCGTATAAGGCGTCACTGCCGACTACGGCGCCAGGAGATGGCACGTGCTCGGCGGCCGCCTCAGCGAAGACGACGAAGAGGAAATAAAGAATGAGGAACGAATGTTTCCTTTGATGTGCCTAATTGATATGCACGACACAACATATTTTGGCGACGAGATTTACGAGCCCATGTGCTACCGGTCTGACCTTCATCTTCGTGAGTGTTGTACGTACGCCTGTCGTCCTCTACGATGAGTGTTTCTGGACTACAACCACCACCCCCGTTCCTGCCGTCACCTGGACACCCGGTCATCCCTTGGGAGCAATGGATACAAGCCTTCAAGAATTACATGGTTGCTTCGGGCGCCTCCGACCTACCTGCTCTTCGGCGGAAGGCGATTCTGCTCAACTGCTTGGGCTTGGAAGGACAGCGCATCTTCCAGACTCTGACGGCAACGGACGACCCGGGCCTTGCGGCTTCGAGCCCCACGGAAGGGACGTTGGCGTCTCCTAGCCCGGATGACTTCGACCGTGCCATCGCGACGCTGGAAGGTCATTTCAGGAGCAAGGTGAACGTCACTACTGCGCGTCACCGGTTTCGTCGACGTACACAAGCCCCAGGTGAGACTGCGGCGGATTACATCACCGCTCTGAGAAGTTTGGTAGGAGCGTGCGATTTTCGGTGACTTGGCGGACGACATGATACGCGACCAGCTGATAGAGAAAACGACCAGCGAGTATTTACGTGAACGCCTTCTGCTGGAAGAGTCCCTAACGCTTTCAAGGGCCCTTACTATTGCAAAACAGCATGATCAGGCGACAAGTGAAGCCAGAGAACTGTCCCGAAAGGAATTACAAGTTCATCGTGTTAAAATAATTCAAAGGAGAGAGAGAAGCATTGTAGCACGTGCACATGCTATAAGACGCAAAGTCAAAGTCAACGATCCTTCAAAGAGCAGGAATGCTATCGTTGTGGTTCGGCGGAGCACCTTGCAAATAGCCCTCAGTGCAGGCCAAGACACATAAGTGTCGAAAATGTGAGAAAATTGGCCATTTGGAAAGGTGTGCAAGTCGCTACGAAAGTTCGCGAAAAATGTTCAGCATGTCGCGGAAGATAGCGATACAGCTGACCCAGACGATCACTAAGTGTGTGTCAAATCTGGAGCCGAAAGAAAGGAATTTACGCAGTATTAGAAATTGAGGGAATTTCTGTGTCATTCTTGATAGACACTGGATCATCGGTTTCCATTCTGGCTGAGGACCTTTACAAACGTCACTTTTCTAAAGTGTATCCTCTGACATCTACGTCCGTTCAGCTTCTCGATTATTCCAAGTCCGCCATTCCAATTCAAGGATGTTTCATTGCTGCGGCCTCATTCCATGGTCGATGCACTTCTATCTTATTGTACGTTGTGCCTGGAGGAACAACCATTCTTGGATTAGATGGCATCGCGGCTCTGGACATGAAGATTCAGGGGTCACCGCTTAAGTGTCTTCTGATGACGCAAGAAACTCCTGTGTTGCCTGAAGAGTTACGTTTCGAATTCGAGCACCTATTTTCAAAAGAGCTCGGAACTGTTAAAGGCTTCTGTCACAAGGTCAAAGTTCGCGCGTCTGTTCAACCAGTGGCCAGCAAGCTGAGACGGCTGCCACTTGTCATTCGCGAGCAAGTCTCGGCAGAAATACAAAAATTAGAAGCCCAGGGCATCATTGAGCGCGTCGACTCGTCAGAGTGGGTGTCACCCATTGTGGTAGCTAGGAAAAAGGATGGCTCGATTCGCATGTGCGTTGACCTACGGGAGCCAAACAAAGCTGTGGTAGTGGACAGTTTTCCTTTGCCACAAACTGAAGAACTACTGAACATGCTTGGCTGGGGCGCAGCGATTCTCAAAGCTCGACTTAGCTTCTGCGTACCACCAGTTACCACTCAGTCCAGAGAGCCGTGACCTTACTACCTTCATAACTCATGACGGACTCTTTCGCTTCAAAAGGGTTTGCTTCGGACTAGCATCGGCGCCCTCAGCATTTCAAAAGATGATGCATTTGATCCTAAAAGGGTGCAAATGCGTCTTATTTTACATTGACGACATCATCGTGTATGGACGCTCCCGCGAGGATCATCTGGGCAATTTGCGCGCTGTTTTGAAACGGCTCTCTGATGCGGGCCTCAGGTTGAACCACAAGTGTGTTTTTGACGTCGCAGAGCTGACTTTTCTTGGTCATGTTGTCAGCGCTAGAGGGTTATTCCCACTTATGTCATCCATTGAGGCGATAACCAAGGCACCCTCACCTAAAAACATCAACGAACTTCGTTCGATGCTGGGACTTGCAGGTTTCTACTCCAAGTTCATCCCCCATTTTTCTGACGTTGTGGAGCCAATGCGTGCCTTGCTTCGAGGAAATGCACCTTTCGTTTGGACTGCGGCAGCACAAGGCAGTTTGGAGCGACTGAAAGCTCTTCTAACATCTTGCGAGGTTCTTCATCTTTTCGATCCTCACTTACCGGTGTACGTCACGACTGATGCCTCAGGATATGGATTAGGTGCGGTACTTCAGCAAGATAACGGAACCTCACTGCAAACTGTCGCGTTCGCCTCGCGTACCCTGCAGCCACATGAACGGCAGTACTCAGTTGGCGAACGCGAGGCTCTTGCCTGCGTCTGGGCTTGCGAACATTGGCACGTTTACCTGTGGGGGAGACCTTTCATCTTACGGACTGACCATGCGGCATTGGTTACGCTTCTTTCAACGAAAGGTACCGGTCACCGTCCATTAAGGATTGCGCGCTGGTCCTCACGGTTGCTGTGCTACAACTACACCGTGGAATACAGAAAGGGTAGCGAAAACGTCGTGGCTGACGCTCTTTCCCGGCTGCCCGTACAGAGTTTACTCCGCGATGCACCCGAAGAAGAATTCATATGCTTCCTGTCTCCAGTCGTTACCATGCAAGAGCTTCAAGAAGCCAGTGCCAACGACCCCGCTCTCTCTCAAGCCAAGCACTTCACGATTACTTCTTGGCCTGACAAAAAATCCTTGTCGAAAGAGCTGCTGGCTTACTTTCATGTGCGAGCTGAACTCTCAGTTGTAAATGATATCTTGTGCCGGGGTGAAAGGATTGTCGTGCCAGCGTCTATGACACGCCGTTTTATGGATCTGGCCCATGAGTCACATCCAGGCATTAGTCGCACCAAAGCTCGCCTGAGAGAGTCCTATTGGTGGCCGTGCATGGACAGTCACATTGAAGAGCTTGTGCGCACATGTGTGATTTGCCAGTCCTGTGACAAGTCTGCACGTACCTCTGCAGCGCCAATGCAACCCGTTCCTCTTCCTGACAAAGCTTGGGAAAAAGTTGCAATCGACATCGTAGGACCTTTCACGCAAGCTTCAGCCGACTGCCGTTTTGCCATTACAATCATTGACTATTACAGCAAGTGGCCTGAAGTGGCTTTCGTAAGAGACGCGACCACACCTACAGTGAAGAAATTCTTACTTGAACTTTTTGCACGCGAAGGATACCCACGTGGTCTCGTATCCGATCATGGGCCACAGTTTTCATCAGCAAATTTTGAAGAATTTCTCGCAGAACGTGGAATCAAGCATTACAACTCTTCTGTGTACCACCCGCAAGCTAACGGCTTGGTGGAACGATTCAACAGGGTATTGAAGTCATACATACAACTGGCTCTGTTTGAACGCCGTGATATAAAAATAGCCATGCTTGATTACCTGCAAATATATCGATGTACGCCTCACGCGACAACTGGTGTTGCGCCCGCTGTACTTCTTCATGGACGCCAACCTCGAACAAGGCTCGACATAGTGGGCATGCCCGACAAATGCTTCAGCACGGACCCGTCAAGGGCGATTGAGCAGTTGCGAGAGCGCGTGAAAAACAAGCAAACCAGGTCGAAGAGCTATACGGATGAAAAACGCGGAGCCAAGGAACCAAACTTCGCCGTTGGTGATTACGTGCGGGTTAAATTATCTGCCATTCCTGGGAAGCTATCTTCACAGTTCTCTGCACCCAAGAAGATCGTTGAAAAGCGTGGACCAGCCTCGTACTTGTTGGAAGATGGACGAGTGTGGAACGCGTCCAAGTTAGCTGCTGTTCACCCTGCAGCTGTCAGCAAAATGAGATCAGGCACATCTGCTGTTATGAACTGGTCACCGGCATCCACTCAATCGTCTGGTACAGTTATGGGTGATCTATCGCATCCTGGCACGTCAAGAGAGCATAATCATGAAAATGCGGACTCTCCTGAACCACTCGCAGCAGACAGTGCGCAAGTTTCACCCAATATGTCGGGATCTCAAGCGCGTATTAGAAGGAGCACTCGTAAGAAGAAGACACCGCAGAAGTTCAAGGACTATATTAGGTAGCAACTTTTTTTTTTTTTTCGCAAAAGGGGATATGTCGTATAAGGCGTCACTGCCGACTACGGCGCCAGGAGATGGCACGTGCTCGGCGGCCGCCTCAGCGAAGACGACGAAGAGGAAATAAAGAATGAGGAACGAATGTTTCCTTTGATGTGCCTTAATTGATATGCACGACACAACAAATACGGTGACAAGAGAAGCAAATGGGCTTGTCATCATGTGTTCGCCATGCGGACGGATTGCGGAATGTTGATGGAGAGCCAGAGGGGAATGGACGTGGAGTCGTGAATTGTTGCTGGAAGTCGGTACGGGGAGGCGTCGAAATGGAGCAAATACCCATGCTGGCAATTTCCTGTCGCACGACTGCTTGAATTAGGGGCAAGGGGATTGAAGGAGAGTGGTCAGGGTGCGGTGGTGGCACTGTAGCTGGAGCGGCTGCTTCAAGTTCGCGCCGGACGAGTCGTGTTAAGTTATCGCAAGTGTCTGGAGGACGATATGTGTCCAGGCAAGATGACGTCGCTGCGGTATTCGGAAGGCGTTGGAACTGATGTGAGATGCGTCTGCTTTTAGCCTGTTCCAGGCGGCGACATTCTTGAATGATCGCATCAACAGACGTAACGTTACTAAATACCAGCAAGTTAAACGCATCGTCGGCGATACCCTTCAGGATGTGCGCAACTTTTTCTGGCTCGGACATGTTTTCGTCGGCTCTGCGGCAGAGTGCTAGGACACTTTGAATATAACTGATGTAGGACTCAGTGGAAGTTTGCGCGCGAGTAGATAATTCATGCTTTGCGGCTTGTCGACGACCAAAGGGTTTCCAAAAAGCTCACGGATCTTTTCCTTGAAGCTGTCCCAGCTTGTAATGTCATGCTCGTGTGTGTCAAACCAGACACGAGGGGTTCCGTCCAAGTAAAAGATGACATTCGCGAGCATGAGTGTGGGGTCCCACCTGTAACTGGCGCTGACACGTTCGTAAAGGCGCAGCCATTGGTCGACATCGGAACCCTCGACGCCCGAGAACACGCCAGGGTCTTTCAAGACGGGAAGCGTCACGAAAGTTGTTGCGGCCGCTGGGTTGGAAGGCAGGACAGGAGGCGTGACGACCGGAGTGGGTGCATTCGAGTCTTGAGAGGCCATGTTGAAAGCCGCGAGCGAACGCCCGCTGCGGAGTTCCGTGGCGAGGACGGGGATCGCACCGCTCCACCAAATATGTTACGGGGAATATAAACAGAGACTCGAAGGACTAGCAACAGATGTATTTACAAGTAGTTCACCGAGCAGCGCTGCCGATAGGAACAGCTCGCGCCAGTCTATCCTATTGTCGTCCTTTTCTTCGTCTTGTGGACCACGATGCCACTGGTACGTAGCAATATTATCGCCATACAAGAGACGAAAGTTGAAAGTAAGGAGCAAACAAACAAAATGGTAATGCCCTTTAAAACATATTACAACGTATGCATCTGTCACGCTGTCGGCACGTCTGGTGGCTGCGCTGTCTTGGTTCGAAGAGGCATTGGTATAAGTGAAGAGGCCGTCACTGTGAACGAAAACGGAAGACTGATAGTCCTCGACTTTCATTTTAGCGGATCACAATGGAGGCTTATCTGTTTGTATGCGCCAAATGACATAAACGAAAGGGAAGTTTTCTTCACGGAGGTCGAACGGTACCTTCAATGCGACAGACAGATCATTTTTCTGGGTGATTTTAACTGTGTGTGTTATGCAGAAGATCGCGCTAAACGTACTACCGCTCGTGACAGGAGTGCAGTGTTCTTAAACACTTTAATAAGCGATTACAACCTAGAAAATGTAGGTCGCCTTATGGCCAGTACATTGCAGCCGCCATTTACGCACTATCAGCGAGATAGCCAGGCAAGACTTGACAGAGCCTATATCTCGTTAGATCTAGTGCCTTTTTGCGATAGCTATGTTGTACAGCCGGTGTCTTTTAGCGACCATAGCATAGTATGGTTTACACTGGGTACCAAGCCCAAAAAAACTGCGGTTTGATTGGGCGATGTGGAAGTTTAACGAAAAACACTTGGATGATGAGAAGTTTGTGAATGATGTTACCAGCCAGATTAGAAACTTGTTAAGAAATAAGTTTTTACATTACGCGGAAGCATCGGAAGACTTTAAGGTCCACGTGAAGATGGCTGCGATTGAGATAGGCACCACTAGACGCTATAATGAAAAAATGAGAGAAAACGAGCTCCAGAAGGAACTCGATTTCCTTATTTCAATGGATAGTGCGCAGCCGGGAAAGTATCGCGAAGAAATTAGAAAAATAAAAAGCGAGATGGAAGCCATTGACAGAGAAAAATATAGAGCAGCAGTTATTAGGGCACGTGCGGAAAGACTATGGGCTGATGGAACGCCGAACAAACGCGCTCTTGCTGATGAAAAGCGGTATGCGAGAAAAAATGAGATAGGACAGATTACTTATCGTGATGGTGTTACTTCTGACAAGAATATGATAGAACAGGCCTTCATAGAACATTACCGCCAATTGTTCGGGGTCCCAATCCATGCGGGAGATGAATATGAAGCACGGTTTTTAAATTTCATGCCACGTGTCGATGACGAGGTCAAAGCTAGTCTGGAGGAACCGATAAGCGTGCGGGAAATAGAACGCGCAATCGAAGAACTTCCTGCAGGCAAGTCGCCAGGTCCCGATGGATTAGGAGCTGCTTTCTACAAGGCATTTGCACCTTGGCTTGCTAAAGTATTGCAGCATGTATACGCGGAGGCATACGAAAAGCAACGGGTGCCACCGTCTTTCAGGAGTGCGCACATGGTTTTAATACCTAAAACAGATGACCACAAGACGCTCTTATCGGTGGGTGGTTACAGGCCAATCAGCCTTACAAATACCGATTACAAGACATTCATGAAGGTGTTGGCAAAGAGACTTCAAGCAGTCGTAACTGAACTAGTCGGCCCGCACCAAACTTGCGGCATTAAAGGTCGCACGATTGCTACAAACACACACGTAGCACGAAGTGTTCTGGAGTGTTGCGATGCTTTCGCTGGACGCGTTGCTTTGTTGCAGCTTGACCTGGCGAAAGCCTTCGACCGCGTATCCCACGATGTTCTTTTTCTTACTTTAGAGTACGTGAATGTTGGAAAAATAATTTTAGATGGCGTGAGAATGGCCTATGACCAATGTACTACACAGATTATAATTAACAAGTCTCTCAGCGCAAAGCTTTCAGTGATGTCTTCCCTCAGACAAGGGTGTCCTCTAAGCCCTTTGCTTTTCGCGCTATATCTCGAGCCCTTTTGTTTAGCAGTGATGCGCAATGAAAACATCCGAGGTTTCAAATTACAACGTGCTGAAGTTAAAATACTGGCATACGCTGACGACATCGCGGTTTTCTGCGAGGATCGCGACAGCGTTCTTGAAGCTGTAAGCCTCGTAAAGACATACTGTGAGCAATCTGGAGCTCAGATAAATTGGGAGAAGAGCCTCGGGATTTGGCACGGTCACTGGGACAATACACCGGCTCATTTTGCAAACGTCCGGTGGTCAACAACGCCGGCTAAGTACTTGGGTGTGCCCCTCGAGCACTATAAGGACAGTAAGCAGTATTGGTGTGACGAGGCAGAGAGAATGAGGGAAAAAACAAAGGCTTGGCAGGGGCGCCATTTATCAATGTTTGGACGCGCCACCGTGTGTAATATTTTCTTAATGGCGAAAGTGTGGTACGTCTTGCAAATCCTATCTATGTGTCGTTCAAATGTGCAAAAAATGCACCGTGTTTTTGCCGTATTCATATGGGCTTCAAGTTGGGAGAGGGCAAGCAGAGCCAATTTGTTTCGTTCCGTCCGCAGTGGTGGGCTAGGTCTGTCACATTTCTTTATCAGACAAATTGTGTCTCGTTTTCTTTTTTTGCGTGAGCAGACAAACGATTTTCTGCGCACAGTGATTCAAGTTAGATTGGGGAAAGCACTGCCGCAATTCCTTGTAACTTCCGCAGATATGACGGGAGGAAGCGTCACTGGCTATTTGCGTGAAGTGGTTGATTCTTTCCGTTTTTTGTACACTCGCTTTTCAATGGAGTATTTGTGTTCTGTGACAAGAAAAACACTGTACAGAGATTTAGTTGATTCAATGTTGCCGATACCTTTGTACAGATCTGTAAACTGGGGAGGCCACGGAGACGATGTATTGAAACGGGTTAAAAAGATGCCAATTAGACCTTCTCAAAAAACGTTTTTCTTCAAGCTACATACAAACGCGCTACCCGTAAAAACATGGCTGGATGAAAAAGGCATAGATGTTCCATGGACTGTAAACTGCTTGCTTTGCAACAAACCAGAAACCATCGAACATGCTTTCGTCGACTGCTGGGATGCAATCTTCCACTGGGACGTCTTACAGCGGACCCTTAAAAAAGAACTACCGATTACGCCTTTGGGAATTCGTTTTTTACCAACAGATAATGCGGGGGGAGTTCCGTACGATATGTTTATGCTCCTTGGCCTCCACAGTCTGTGGAAAACGAGAATGGCAGTTAGACATGTTGATGTGGATGCCCGTTCGACGAGAGTCAACTTCATCGAAAGTATTGCGTATATTCGGGAAATATATCGTGCGCAGAGTGAACCACCCGTGTGGGTGGAGATTCTTGATGAGTTAGTGAAACTTAAGAGATTTTAATAATGTAATGTTAGCCAAAGTGTGGTTGACATGTTTTAGCATGTACATATGTATTCCTTTGTTATGCATGCAGGCAATAAAGAAAAAAAAATCCGGCATGGTCTAGTGGCTAGGATACCTGGCTCTCACCCAGGAGGCCCGGGTTCGATTCCCGGTGTCGGAAATATTTTTTATTCGCTTTTTATTTATTCTTTATTTGAGCGTGTCGATTCGATATTTTTGCGCTTGCGGTCAAATGAGCAGGAGGCGTGCTTCACTCATGCTCGCTCTCCGGCATGGTCTAGTGGCTAGGATACCTGGCTCTCACCCAGGAGGCCCGGGTTCGATTCCCGGTGTCGGAAATATTTTTTATTCGCTTTTTATTTATTCTTTATTTGAGCGTGTCGATTCGATATTTTTGCGCTTGCGGTCGAATGAGCAGGAGGCGTGCTTCACTCATGCTCGCTCTCCGGCATGGTCTAGTGGCTAGGCTACCTGGCTCTCACCCAGGAGGCCCGGGTTCGATTCCCGGTGTCGGAAATATTTTTTATTCGCTTTTTATTTATTCTTTATTTGAGCGTGTCGATTCGATATTTTTGCGCTTGCGGTCAAATGAGCAGGAGGCGTGCTTCACTCATGCTCGCTCTCCGGCATGGTCTAGTGGCTAGGATACCTGGCTCTCACCCAGGAGGCCCGGGTTCGATTCCCGGTGTCGGAAATATTTTTATTCGCTTTTTATTTATTCTTTATTTGAGCGTGTCGATTCGATATTTTTGCGCTTGCGGTCGAATGAGCAGGAGGCGTGCTTCACCCATCCTCGCTCTCCGGCATGGTCTAGTGGCTAGGATACTTGGCTCTCACCCAGGAGGCCCGGGTTCAATTCCCGGTGTCGGAAGTAATTTTTTATTCGCTTTTTATTCTTTATTTGAGCGTGTCGATTCGATATTTTTGCGCTTGCGGTCGAATGAGCAGGAGGCGTGCTTCACTCATCCTCGCGCTCCGGCATGGTCTAGTGGCTAGGATACCTGGCTCTCACCCAGGAGGCCCGGGTTCGATTCCCGGTGTCGGAAGTAATTTATTTATTCGCTTTTTATTTATTCTTTATTTGAGCGTGTCGATTCGATATTTTTGCGCTTGCGGTCGAATGAGCAGGAGGCGTGCTTCACTCATCCTCGCTCTCCGGCATGGTCTACGCAAGGCTCCTGAAAGGCATCAGCGTGGCGTTGACAGCGCACGTAGTACGAGGTAGGTGCCGTGCGGTCCGTTCGTTCTCACAAAAACATAACCATGGCGAATGACACTGCACTTCGTTTTGCAACGTTAAATGTTCGAGGGCTGTGTTCCTGAAAGCGGCAGTATCAGCTTAGCCGGCTTTTCTTGGAAAAGAATATTGATATAGCGGCAGTGCAGGAAACATAGATAGAACTCGAAGAGCAAACGGACCGCATGGTGCAACAGTTCCGCAATAGATACAATGTTTGTGTAGCGCATGCTGTTGGAACGTCAGCTGGCTGCGCCATTTTCGTTAGGAATGATTTGGGCATAATAGAAGAGAGGGTTGTTTCATGCCAAAGCGGAAGGCTGCTGCTTGTTGATTTTTCGTTGTCGGGCTTAGAGTGGCGTGTGTTATCGGTTTACGCTCCGCATACCGAGAATGAACGCTCGGCCTTCTTTGAAAGTGTACGCCAGTATTTTTAATGTTCAAGGAAAATAGTAATGCTTGGAGATTTCAATTGTGTGTGTTTTGCAGCAGACCGAGTGAAAAACCGCCCGGTACGAGATAAAAGCGCCCTTCTTTTAAGTACCCTTGTGCAAGAAGCTAATCTCGAAGACGTTGGTCACGTTCTATCGAGCGATGACGTGGCTGCCTTCACGCACTTTCAGGGGCAGAGCCATGCTAGGCTTGACAGAGCATATGTATCATTAGACCTTGTACAAAAGTGTGGCGATTATGGTGTGAAACATGTGTCGTTCAGCGATCATAGTCTCGTAATGTTCAGTGTAGGTAAAAGGCAACCCAAGTCGAAATTCAACTGGAAGACGTGGAAATTTAACAATGAGATACTGCAGAATGAATCATTCTGTGAATATGTGAAAGAAAAGCTGGATAAATTGGCCGGCACTAAGGAAGGCAACGTGCTGAAAATGTGGGAAATTTTCAAACAGGAAGTTAAGATAAGAGCAATAGAGGAAGCCACTTTAGCTACGTATAACAAAAGGAAAAAAGAAAAAGAAATACAACGCGAGCTGAATTTTTTGTACTCAGTCGAAATGGAAAGCCCAGGAAGTAAAACCAAAGAAATAAAAGAACTGAAGAGTCAGCTGGAGCTTATCGATGAAGTTCAAAGGCGCAGGGTGTGGCTGGACGAAACGCCGACTAAACGTGCTCTATAAGACGAAAAGGCGTATGCGAGGCGGAATGAGATCAGGATGATTAGGTACGCGAACGAAATTACGAAAGAACCTCAACTAATAGAGCGGGCATTCCTTGAGCATTATGGAGAAATATTCGGTACGGTAGAGAACGTTACGGAAGAGTTTAAAACAGAATTTCGACTAAACATGCCCCGATTAGAAGATAGTGTGCGAGAGCGCTTGGAATGGCCTTTAACCATTGGTGAAGTAAATTAGCTCGAGGCAAGTCGCCGGGCCCTGACGGACTCGGGGCAGGTTTTTATAAAGTCTTCAAAAGCGACATAAGCCAGCCGCTTTTGAAAGTGTTATAATGAGGCCTACACGCAGAAGCAGGTTCCTCCGTCTTTTCGGACATCCCACGTGGTTCTTATACCGAAAACAGAGGATCCAGACAAATTGTTGAATGTGGACGCTTACCGTCCGATATCACTGATGAACGTCGATTACAAGATATTCACCAGGGTGCTCGGAAAGAGACTGCAGGGGGTGGTAACAAGTATTGTAGGACCGCATCAAACATGCGGCATCAAAGGGAGGTCAATATACACAAACATACTGCCAGAAGCATATTAGAATGCTGTGAAGAATTGGGCGAATGTGGAGCCATGTTGCAGCTCGACTTGCAAAAGGCTTTCGACCGGGTTGCTCATGAGATTCTTTTTTGCATACTTGAACACGTAAATGTAGGGCACCTAATCATAGATGCTGTAAAGATGTGTTACGAGGAATGCACTGCTCACCTCATAATAAACAAGCTTAGAGGTCACGAGAGCGTTTAACGTGCGGTCATCTGTGAGACAGGGGTGTTGTTTATCTCCCCTTTTATTCGCCATATACTTGGAACCGCTTTGTAGAAAGATAAACAGCAATAGCAAGGTAACTGGTTTTACACTGCAGTCCGCAGAAGTGAAAATACTTGCATACGCCGACGACATCGCGCTGTTTTGTCGCGATAAAGAAAGTGTGAAAACCGCGGTCGACGAGGCGCTTTTATATTGTAAGATGACAGGAAGAGCTGTCAACTTTGATAAATCTTCGGGTTTCTGGATCGGAAGATGGAAGGACCCCCCCAGTAGGTTTGTAAATGTACAGTGGACCGTCACGCCAGCAAAATACCTAGGGGTTCCACTTGAACACTATCGAAACGCCGCGGATTACTGGAATGCAGAAAGTGAAAGGGTCCGCGAGAACACACTGAAGTGGGGAGGTCGTAATCTTTCCATGTTTGGCCGAGCGATGGTCTGCAATTTGTTTGTCGTTGCAAAAATATTTTACGTGCTTCATGCTTTGTGTATGTCAAGAGCTAACATGCAGAAATTACACAGAGTGCTCGCTGTTTTTGTGTGGGGATCAAGTTGGGAGCGAACAAGCCGCACTAACTTGTTTCGGTCTGTCGAAAATGGTGGGCTAGGTTTAGCACATTTGTTTATACGGCAGATTGTGTCAAGATTTCTTTACTCACGGGACGAAAAGAACCCATTTCTGTTGACAGTGCTTCAAGTAAGGCTTTGCGATGAACTACCAGAATTCATTGTGTCGTCGCGACGGTGTGTTTATGGCAGAGTGCGAGGGTTCCTAAAAGAAATTGTCTGGGCTGTTCAATTCTTGAAGGTGCGGTTTTCTATGGAATACCTGAGTAATGTTCCGCGGAAGCGTCTGTACAAGGATTTACGAGACGTTATGCTACCCATGCCGTTGTATCGATCCATGTATTCTATAGGATCAGAGAGGAACGTGCTTAAAAGAGTGAAGCGAATGCCTGTGCGTGCATCGGTTAAGTCCTTCTTTTTCCAGCTGCACACGAACACATTACCTGTGAAGACTTGGCTTGAGGAAAGAGGTATTTCCGTACCATGGTCTGCGAACTGTTCATTATGCAATAAGCCTGAGACAGTGGAACATGCATTCATAGAATGCTGGGACGCAGTTTTTCATTGGAATATTTTACAAAGGACTCTAAAGAAGGACCTGCCGATCACACCGTTCGGTATTCGTTTTCTGGCAACATTAAATGAGGACACTGTACCGTATGACATGTTCACGCTGCTTTCCTTGCACTGCTTGTGGAAAAGCAGAGTGGATGTGAGGCACATGGAACTGAATCCTAGGCCAGTAAGGGAGCACTTCATTGAAAGTATGTGTTATATGAAAGAATTGTATAGCTTGCAACAAGATGAACCACCCTGGATGAATGTATTGAATGAACTTGTAAACTTGAAGCGCTTTTAACTCTGTGTCAGCCAGCATGACGCAGGCACTTTTATCGCCATTTATATGCCCTACTAATATGTATTCCTTGTGTTTGTAAGTTTTGCCAAGCCGGTAAAAAGAAAAAAAAATCCGGCATGGTCTAGTGGCTAGGATACCTGGCTCTCACCCAGGAGGCCCGGGTTCGATTCCCGGTGTCGGAAATATTTTTTTTATTCGCTTTTTATTTATTCTTTATTTAAGCGTGTCGATTCGATATTTTTGCGCTTGCGGTCGAATGAGCAGGAGGCGTGCTTCACTCATGCTCGCTCTCCGGCATGGTCTAGTGGCTAGGATACCTGGCTCTCACCCAGGAGGCCCGGGTTCGATTCCCGGTGTCGGAAATATTTTTTTTATTCGCTTTTTATTTATTCTTTATTTGAGCGTGTCGATTCGATATTTTTGCGCTCGCGGTCGAATGAGCTGGAGGCGTGCTTCACTCATCCTCGCTCTCCGGCATGGTCTAGTGGCTAGGATACCTGGCTCTCACCCAGGAGGCCCGGATTCGATTCCCGGTGTCGGAAATATTTCTTTTCGCTTTTTATTTATTCTTTATTTAAGCGTGTCGATTCGAGATTTTTGCGCTTGCGGTCGAATGAGCAGGAGGCGTGCTTCACTTTTCCTCGCTCGCCCGTCCGGCGCGTCAATACTTCAAAGAAAGCGTAACCCGTTTTGTTGAACAACAAAAACTTCTTGAAGATGTTCCTGGTTGGTTAGATCGTGTAGAGCTTCTTTTGCAAATGAAGGAGGTTTAGAGCGTCCTCATTAGTCCCAGTATGGCCTTTCCTTTTTTTCCTGTCGATCCCTCTCCCTTTTTACGCAACCAGTGTTTGTATTGTAAATAGCGTTTCTTCTTGTTTTTGTTTGTTTC
Organism: Rhipicephalus sanguineus; assembly: GCF_013339695.2. NCBI lineage: Eukaryota > Metazoa > Arthropoda > Arachnida > Ixodida > Ixodidae > Rhipicephalus > Rhipicephalus sanguineus. The sequence goes on along the minus strand of NC_051179.1, from coordinate 105,358,583 downwards.
TTGTCAAAAGCAGGCAATAAAGAAAAAAAAAATCCGGCATGGTCTAGTGGCTAGGATACCTGGCTCTTACCCAGGAGGCCCGGGTTCGATTCCCGGTGCCGGAAATATTTTTTTTATTTGCTTTTTATTTATTCTTTATTTGAGCGTGTCGATTCGATATGTTTGCGCTTGCGGTCGAATGAGCAGGAGGCGTGCTTCAATCATCCTCGCTCTCCGGCATGGTCTAGTGGCTAGGATACCTGGCTCTCACCCAGGAGGCCCGGGTTCGATTCCCGGTGTCGGAAATATTTTTTTTATTCGCTTTTTATTTATTCTTTATTTAAGCGTGTCGATTCGATATTTTTGCGCTTGCGGTCGAATGAGCAGGAGGCGTGCTTCACTCATCCTCGCTCTCCGGCATGGTCTAGTGGCTAGGATACCTGGCTCTCACCCAGGAGGCCCGGGTTCGATTCCCGGTGTCGGAAATATTTTTTTATTCGCTTTTTATTTATTCTTTATTTGAGCGTGTCGATTCGATATTTTTGCGCTTGCGGTCGAATGAGCAGGAGGCGTGCTTCACTCATCCTCGCTCTCCGGCATGGTCTAGTGGCTAGGATACCTGGCTCTCACCCAGGAGGCCCGGGTTCGATTCCCGGTGTCGGAAATATTTTTAATGCGATAGCAATTATATGGACAGTCTCGGCTGGATTTTGCCGTCGCCGTCGCCGTCGCCGCCGTCATGCACCGTATATGTATAAGTATGTATATATATATAAAGGCCCCAAAGAAAAATAACTCGGAAAAATGCTTCCGAAGCGCGGAATCGAACCAGGGACCCCTTGCTCCGCAGCGAGCGGCGCTATCCACTACGCCACGAAACGCAGATCCTCCACGTAGCTAACGGCGAGCGTTATATACACACCATTTAGCGCTGGACGGACTCAGAGACAGCAGGCGATAATAAGCGTTTCTTCATTACCAGCGAGGTGGCGCTAGCAGCCCGACGGGCGCATTTAAAAGTCGTCGGCGCGCTCGCTCGCTTCCGCTGTCTGCTCGCGCGGTTTTCTCGTGGCGAGGGGTAGAGGAATGTTTCACGCTTTCACCGTGATGTCCGCGCTCATGTTACGGCGCGTACGAATGTCACTCGAGCTCAGGGACGCCGCAAAACGAACAAACAGAAGATGAGCGCGAACTATCAAGTGTCACAGCTCGACACTTGAAGCACGCTATAGTTTCCTTCGCTGCTTCGGCTGCCTTTGCAACAGAAGCGCTGTTCAAACTGAGAGTATCCATTGGCGAGCCTCACTTCGTATAGCATTAGTTCCTTGCTATCGCATTCATTGCTTCGCCCTTGCGGCGAAACTGTGACTTTTTTTTATTCGCTTTTTATTTATTCTTTATTTGAGCGTGTCGATTCGATATTTTTGCGCTTGCGGTCGAATGAGCAGGAGGCGTGACGACACAAAAAAGCTTTTAGAAGGCAAAATAACGGAAGGCGAAGTGGAACGCGCGATTGGTCATCTGAACCCTGGAAAGTCACCGGGACCCGATGGCCTAACCGCTGCGTGGTATAAGACGTTTAGAACAGAACTGTCCCCGGGGTTAGCTGAGCTGTTCAATGAGGCGTACGAACGGAAAACTCTGCCGCCCTCCTTTAGCAAAGCACATACGATATTAATTCCTAAAACGGACGAAGGGGAAAAACTTAAACTGGTGACATCGTATAGGCCCATATCGCTGACCAATGTCGACTACAAGATTTTTATGAAGGTTCTGGCAGCGCGACTTCAAGGTGTCATTAAAGAAATTGTTGGAGAGCACCAAACTTGTGGAATCAAAGGCAGAACTATTAGCTCAAACATTCACAAGATGCGGTGTGTGCTAGAGTGTTGTGACGAGGAGTTACTTGGCGTTGCTGTGCTCCAGATAGACCTGGAGAAAGCTTTTGATTGTGTTGCGCATGATATTTTGTTTGTCATCTTAGATCATATTAATGTTGGTTCCATCATCAAGGAGGGAGTGGCCTTGGCGTACCAGAACTGCACAACACGTTTAATTGTTAATAAGTCTTTGGGGGCCCCCATTCACGTAATGCGTTCTGTGCGTCAAGGCTGCCCCCTCATTCCACTTTTGTTTTGTATTTACATCGAAGCGATGTGCTTAGCGATAACGGAAAACGAAAAAATACGTGGCTTCAGCTTGGCGGCAGTGGAAGTTAAGCTGCTGGCATATGCAGATGACATTGCGGTGTGTTGTACGAACAAAGAAAGTGTAGAGGAAACGATAAGTGTTGTGAAACATTTTTGTAGCGTCACAGGGAGTCGCGTAAACTGGGGAAAATCCCTTGGGCTTTGGCACGGAAGGTGGCCTTCAAAGCCGGACCATTTTGCGAATGTGCACTGGACGGAAACACCGACAAAGTACCTCGGTGTTCCCCTGGAATGTTATAACGGCAGCGAGGAGTATTGGTCGCGTCAAACAAAAGAGACGAAGGAAAAAGCAGACAGGTGGAAAGGCATGAACCTGTCTGTTTTTGCTAGGGCTACTGTGTGCAACATGTTTTTTATCACTAAACTGTGGTATGTAATGCAGGTGCTACATTGTTCAAGGATCAACGTGCAAAGGCTGCACAGAGTGTTCGCAGTGTTTATATGGGGCTCGGAATGGGAAAGGTGCAGACGGACCAATTTGTTCAGGCGCGTGAAGGACGGGGGTCTCGGTTTGGCGCACCTATTTGTGAGACAATTAGTAAATAGATTTTTGTTTTTCCGTGACGTCAGGGATCCGTTTTTGCGTACGGTATGCCAGCTCAGGTTAGGCAGTGCCTTACCAGATCTTGTTGTCACTACGGATAGCCGGCCCGTGACGTTGCGTGGCTATCTCAAGGAAGTGGTAGACAGTGTACGTTTTTTATCTGTTCGTTTTTCTTTGGATTATCTAGCAAGTGTTAGAAGAAAAGAATTGTACAAAGATGTATGTGATATGGTTTTGCCAGTACCATTGTACAGGGCCATATACAGTGGAAGACCGGGACAAAATGTACTGAAGCGGGTGAGAAACATGCAGGTACCTACAGGGGTGAAAACATTTTTCTTTAAGTTACACACAGGAACACTATCAGTAAAGACTTTCACAGAGGAACGGGGCTTTTTTACACCATGGTGGTCACACTGCTTGATATGTAAGAAACCAGAAACAATAGACCATGTTTTCTTGCATTGTTGGGAAGGGGTACACTTTTGGGACATTTTGCAGAGGACAATAAAGAAGGATTTTCCACTGGATCCCCACGGGATAAGGTATCTCGCAGTAAAGAATGATGAGGGGGTCCCATTTGATGTAGTGACCGGTCTCCACTGCATATGGCGTGCGCGAATGGCCGGATACCACTTCGACCCGGATGCAAAACCAGCAGCAATTTATTTCAGGCAAAGCATGTCTGCATTCATTGAGTGTAGTAAAATACAGGATATCGAGCCAGAATGGTTGTCAAGATTTGAACCTCTGGCAACCCTTAAGTATTTTTAAGAGGACAACATCAGTCCAAATGGGACTGATGGCAATGCTTGTTCCTTTTCCTTTGTATTGTATTATGTGAGTGTGATATGACTGCCCTGTGCAATGTCCAAGCCAGGCAATAAATAAATAAAAAAAAATGAGCAGGAGGCGTGCTTCACTCATCCTCGCTCTCCGGCATGGTCTAGTGGATGTCAAGGTTTCCACGGTACGGGAAAATTTCATTGCAAGTATTGCACATGTTCGAGAAGTATATCGAGCACAAGACGAGCCCCCCGAGTGGGTGGCTATCCTAGATGACCTTGTAAACTTCAAACAATTTTAAGGTGACCATGTCATTTTAGTGTGACTACAATGTGTGATATATGCATGTGTTTTATTGGCGTGTTGTCGAAGTAGGCAATAAAGAGAAAAAAAAATCCGGCATGGTCTAGTGGCTAGGATACCTGGCTCTCACCCAGGAGGCCCGGGTTCGATTCCCGGTGTCGGAAGTAATTTTTTTATTCGCTTTTTATTTATTCTTTATTTGAGCGTGTCGATTCGATATTTTTGCGCTTGCGGTCGAATGAGCAGGAGGCGTGCTTCACTCATGCTCGCTCTCCGGCATGGTCTAGTGGCTAGGATACCTGGCTCTCACCCAGGAGGCCCGGGTTCGATTCCCGGTGTCGGAAATATTTTTTTATTCGCTTTTTATTTATTCTTTATTTGAGCGTGTCGATTCGATATTTTTGCGCTTGCGGTCGAATGAGCAGGAGGCGTGCTTCACTCATCCTCGCTCTCCGGCATGGTGTAGTGGCTAGGATACCTGGCTCTCACCCAGGAGGCCCGGGTTCGATTCCCGGTGTCGGAAGTAATTTTTTATTCGCTTTTTATTTATTCTTTATTTGAGCGCGTCGATTCGATATTTTTGCGCTTGCGGTCGAATGAGCAGGAGGCGTGCTTCACTCATCCTCGCTCTCCGGCATGGTCTAGTGGCTAGGATACCTGGCTCTCACCCAGGAGGCCCGGGTTCGATTCCCGGTGTCGGAAGTAATTTTTTTATTCGCTTTTTATTTATTCTTTATTTGAGCGTGTCGATTCGATATTTTTGCGCTTGCGGTCGAATGAGCAGGAGGCGTGCTTCACTCATGCTCGCTCTCCGGCATGGTCTAGTGGCTAGGATACCTGGCTCTCACCCAGGAGGCCCGGGTTCGATTCCCGGTGTCGGAAATATTTTTTTATTCGCTTTTTATTTATTCTTTATTTAAGCGTGTCGATTCGATATTTTTGCGCTAGCGGTCGAATGAGCAGGAGGCGTGCTTCACTCATCCTCGCTCTCCGGCATGGTCTAGTGGCTAGGATACCTGGCTCTCACCCAGGAGGCCCGGGTTCGATTCCCGGTGTCGGAAGTAATTTTTTTATTCGCTTTTTATTTATTCTTTATTTGAGCGTGTCGATTCGATATTTTTGCGCTTGCGGTCGAATGAGCAGGAGGCGTGCTTCACTCATGCTCGCTCTCCGGCATGGTCTAGTGGCTAGGCTACCTGGCTCTCACCCAGGAGGCCCGGGTTCGATTCCCGGTGTCGGAAGTAATTTTTTCGCTTTTTATTTATTCTTTATTTAAGCGTGTCGATTCGATATTTTTGCGCTTGCGGTCGAATGAGCAGGAGGCGTGCTTCACTCATGCTCGCTCTCCGGCATGGTCTAGTGGCTAGGATACCTGGCTCTCACCCAGGAGGCCCGGGTTCGATTCCCGGTGTCGGAAACGTTTTTTTCTATTCGTTTTTTATTTATTCTTTATTTGAGCGTGTCGATTCAATATTTTTGCGCTTGCGGTCGAATGAGCAGGAGGCGTGCTTCACTCATCTCCTCGCTCTCCGGCATGGTCTACGCAAGGCTCCTGCAAGGCATCAGCGTGGCGTTGACAGCGCACGTAGTACGAGGTAGGTGCCGTGCGGTCCGTTCGTTCTCACAAAAACATAACCATGGCGAATGACACTGCACTTCGTTTTGCAACGTTAAATGTTCGAGGGCTGTGTTCCAGAAAGCGGCAGTATCAGCTTAGCCGGCTTTTCTTGGAAAAGAATATTGATATAGCGGCAGTGCAGGAAACAAAGATAGAACTCGAAGAGCAAACGGACCGCATGGTGCAACAGTTCCGCAATAGATACAATGTTTGTGTAGCGCATGCTGTTGGAACGTCAGCTGGCTGCGCCATTTTCGTTACGAATGATTTAGAAGAGAGGGTTGTTTCATGCCAAAGCGGAAGGCTGCTGCTTGTTGATTTTTCATTGTCGGGCTTAGAGTGGCGTGTGTTATCGGTTTACGCGCCGAATACCGAGAATGAACGCTCAGCCTTCTTTGAAAGTGTACGCCAGTATTTTTAATGTTCAAGGAAAATAGTAATGCTTGGAGATTTCAATTGTGTGTGTTTTGCAGCAGACCGAGTGAAAAACCGCCCGGTACGAGATAAAAGCGCCCTTCTTTTAAGTACCCTTGTGCAAGAAGCTAATCTCGAAGACGTTGGTCACGTTCTATCGAGCGATGACGTGGCTGCCTTCACGCACTTTCAGGGGCAGAGCCATGCTAGGCTTGACAGAGCATATGTATCATTAGACCTTGTACAAAAGTGTGGCGATTATGGTGTGAAACATGTGTCGTTCAGCGATCATAGTCTCGTAATGTTCAGTGTAGGTAAAAGGCAACCCAAGTCGAAATTCAACTGGAAGACGTGGAAATTTAACAATGAGATACTGCAGAATGAATCATTCTGTGAATATGTGAAAGAAAAGCTGGATAAATTGGCCGGCACTAAGGAAGGCAACGTGCTGAAAATGTGGGAAATTTTCAAACAGGAAGTTAAGATAAGAGCAATAGAGGAAGCCACTTTAGCTACGTATAACAAAAGGAAAAAAGAAAAAGAAATACAACGCGAGCTGAATTTTTTGTACTCAGTCGAAATGGAAAGCCCAGGAAGTAAAACCAAAGAAATAAAAGAACTGAAGAGTCAGCTGGAGCTTATCGATGAAGTTCAAAGGCGCAGGGTGTGGCTGGACGAAACGCCGACTAAACGTGCTCTATAAGACGAAAAGGCGTATGCGAGGCGGAATGAGATCAGGATGATTAGGTACGCGAACGAAATTACGAAAGAACCTCAACTAATAGAGCGGGCATTCCTTGAGCATTATGGAGAAATATTCGGTACGGTAGAGAACGTTACGGAAGAGTTTAAAACAGAATTTCGACTAAACATGCCCCGATTAGAAGATAGTGTGCGAGAGCGCTTGGAATGGCCTTTAACCATTGGTGAAGTAAATTAGCTCGAGGCAAGTCGCCGGGCCCTGACGGACTCGGGGCAGGTTTTTATAAAGTCTTCAAAAGCGACATAAGCCAGCCGCTTTTTAAAGTGTTTAATGAGGCCTACACGCAGAAGCAGGTTCCTCCGTCTTTTCGGACATCCCACGTGGTTCTTATACCGAAAACAGAGGATCCAGACAAATTGTTGAATGTGGACGCTTACCGTCCGATATCACTGATGAACGTCGATTACAAGATATTCACCAGGGTGCTCGGAAAGAGACTGCAGGGGGTGGTAACAATTGTATTGTAGGACCGCATCAAACATGCGGCATCAAAGGGAGGTCAATATACACAAACATACCGCCAGAAGCATATTAGAATGCTGTGAAGATTTGGGCGAATGTGGAGCCATGTTGCAGCTGGACTTGCAAAAGGCTTTCGACCGGGTTGCTCATGAGATTCTTTTTTGCACACTTGAACGCGTAAATGTAGGGCACCTAATCATAGATGCTGTAAAGATGTGTTACGAGGAATGCACTGCTCACCTCATAATAAACAAGCTTAGAGGTCACGAGAGCGTTTAACGTGCGGTCATCTGTGAGACAGGGATGTTGTTTATCTCCCCTTTTATTCGCCATATACTTGGAACCGCTTTGTAGAAAGATAAGCAGCAATAGCAAGGTAACTGGTTTTACACTGCAGTCCGCAGAAGTGAAAATACTTGCATACGCCGACGACATCGCGCTGTTTTGTCGCGATAAAGAAAGTGTGAAAACCGCGGTCGACGAGGCGCTTTTATATTGTAAGATGACAGGAAGAGCTATCAACTTTGATAAATCTTCGGGTTTCTGGATCGGAAGATGGAAGGACCCCCCCCCCCCAGTAGGTTTGTAAATGTACAGTGGACCGTCACGCCAGCAAAATACCTAGGGGTTCCACTTGAACACTATATCGAAACGCCGCGGATTACTGGAATGCAGAAACTGAAAGGGTCCACGAGAACACATTGAAGTGGGGAGGTCGTAATCTTTCCATGTTTGGCCGAGCGATGGTCTGCAATTTGTTTGTCGTTGCAAAAGTATTTTACGTGCTTCATGCTTTGTGTATGTCAAGAGCTAACATGCAGAAATTACACAGAGTGCTCGCTGTTTTTGTGTGGGGATCAAGTTGGGAGCGAACAAGCCGCACTAATTAACTTGTTTCGGTCTGTCGAAAATGGTGGGCTAGGTTTAGCACATTTGTTTATACGGCAGATTGTGTCAAGATTTCTTTACTTACGGGACCAAAAGAACCCATTTCTGTTCACAGTGCTTCAAGTAAGGCTTTGCGATAAACTACCAGAATTCATTGTGTCGTCGCGACGGTGTGTTTATGGCAGAGTGCGAGGGTTTCTAAAAGAAATTGTCTGGGCTTTTCAATTCTTGAAGGTGCGGTTTTCTATGGAATACCTCAGTAATGTTCCGCGGAAGCGTCTGTACAAGGATTTACGAGACGTTATGCTACCCATGCCGTTGTGTCGATCCATGTATTCTATAGGATCAGAGAGGAACGTGCTTAAAAGAGTGAAGCGAATGCCTGTGCGTGCATCGGTTAAGTCCTTCTTTTTCCAGCTGCACACGAACACATTACCTGTGAAGACTTGGCTTGAGGAAAGAGGTATTTCCATACCATGGTCTGCGAACTGTTCATTATGCAATAAGCCTGAGACAGTGGAACATGCATTCATAGAATGCTGGGACGCGGTTTTTCATTGGGATATTTTACAAAGGACTCTAAAGAAGGACCTGCCGATCACACCGTTCGGTATTCGTTTTCTGGCAACATTAAATGAGGACACTGTGCCGTATGACATGTTCATGCTGCTTTCCTTGCACTGCTTGTGGAAAAGCAGAATGGATGTGAGGCACATGGAACTGAATCCTAGGCCAGTAAGGGAGCACTTCATTGAAAGTATGTGTTATATGAAAGAATTGTATAGCTTGCAACAAGATGAACCACCCTGGATGAATGTATTGAATGAACTTGTAAACTTGAAGCGCTTTTAACTCTGTGTCAGCCAGCATGAGGCAGGCACTTTTATCGCCATTTATATGCCCTACTAATATGTATTCCTTGTGTTTGTAAGTTTTGCCAAGCCGGTAAAAAGAAAAAAAAATCCGGCATGGTCTAGTGGCTAGGATACCTGGCTCTCACCCAGGAGGCCCGGGTTCGATTCCCGGTGTCGGAAATATTTTTTATTCGCTTTTTATTTATTCTTTATTTGAGCGTGTCGATTCGATATTTTTGCGCTTGCGGTCAAATGAGCAGGAGGCGTGCTTCACTCATGCTCGCTCTCCGGCATGGTCTAGTGGCTAGGATACCTGGCTCTCACCCAGGAGGCCCGGGTTCGATTCCCGGTGTCGGAAATATTTTTTTATTCGCTTTTTATTTATTCTTTATTTGAGCGTGTCGATTCGATATTTTTGCGCTTGCGGTCGAATGAGCAGGAGGCGTGCTTCACTCATCCTCGCTCTCCGGCATGGTCTAGTGGATTCCACTTCCGGCCGCCACGGGTGACGGACGTGTTTTCATGGGCTCGAACGAGCCAGTGCTTGCGGCACAGTTTAGCCGCGGAAACAGGGACGCTATGGAAGATAACCAGGATTATCAAGTACTGCTGCCACATCTGCCGAAAGGTCGTATTGTTTTGAACACAGTATTTTTGCACGGTGACCTACAAGCGAGACCGTACCGAGTCGAGGACTACAGGGATGCCCTTGCTCAATTGGAATTGCTACCTGAGGTGGAAGCCTTAGGTGCATTTCAAATGAATCATGTGTGGGCCGTGACGTTCAAAAGTCGTGAAGGTATGCAAAAGTTGTTAGCTGCCGGACATATTAATGTGAAAAACAGAAAGTGCCTGGTGGTAGACCCAAACAACCAGGAGGTTCGAGTGAAGATACACTGGGTACTCCACAATGTAACAAATGAGGACATTCGTGTGGCCTTCGAGCCGTATGGCGAAGTCACAGAAGTGAATAGGGAACGCTGGCGCGTGTCGGGTGTGTCAGAGAAAGGTTCGACAACGCGTGTGCTAAGCCTGAAGCTAAAGACAGGGGTCACAATTGAAGACGTTCCCCACCAAGTACGTGTCGCCGGAGAACTTGCTCTCGTCGTAATTCCTGGAAAGGCCCCCCTTTGTTTGCGCTGCCAAGGAAAAGGTCACATCCGCCGTGACTGCCGAATCCCTCGATGCCAGCGGTGCCGACGGTTTGGCCACGACGAAGCCCAGTGTGTGCCTACGTATGCGAACATAACGGGACCCGCGAAAAGCAAAGATGCTTCTGAAAATTTCATGGACGAAGCTGAAGCCGAAGAAGCAGCAGCGATGGCGCCGGAGAAACCCAAAAAGCCGGAAACGCCCCCCAGTACGACGGTGAAACAGGTGTTGATAGCGAGCGACCAAAGGAAGTCGAAAGAAACGTCAGCAGAACCAAAAAGTGAGGCACCCCAATATAACACGACCGAAAATCGTGTGGTAGAAGCGGCTGCGCCGTGCGACCCTTCGAAAGATGAGAGTGTAGCCATGGAAGGCATCGCATCGATGTCCGCCAAACGAGGGCATAACGAAACCTTCGAAGACTCGGACCTTCCTAAGGATGCAAGCGGCGGCCCTCCGCCACCTAAATCGGCTCTGATGCGACGAATGTCGTTCAAGCCGAAACCGAACATTCCTCCTGACGGACGACCAGAGGCGAAACCGCCGAGCTAAAGGCGGGGCCTCGCTTCCCTTGTGCAAGCCAGCGACATGCCTCCTCTAAAACAAAGACGTTTAGACCCTGCTGCGGAGTCCAGCCACCGGACATCTGTTGAGAGGGAAGACACGGGGCAGCTGGATGATGCCGACTGTGAATTGCCTCAGCACGGTGAACCCTCTTATACATCTCTGCGCTCCGAGGTAAACGCTGTGCGATCTAAGTGCTCCTCACAAATTAAGAACGGAAAGCTTGCCGTGTCCTTACGAATCGCCACTTTGAATGTACGCGGACTAGCAGCCAAGAAGCGTCAAAGTCAAATTAATCGTCTCTTTCTCGAAAATAACTTAGATCTGGCAGCTGTGCAAGAAACCAAGATTGAAAGTGAGGAGCACACGGATCGTATGGTGGAAACTTTTCGAAGACACTATAATGTTTGTGTGAGCCACTCAAAAGGTACATCCGGGGGCTGCGCAATTTATATAAGAAACAACGTAGGCATTGAAAGTGAAAAAGTTGTAGCGTCAGAGGAGGGGCGCTTGATTGTGCTTGACTTTTTGTATTCTGGAAAGGAATGGCGTGTTATTTGTATTTATGCACCAAACACTGATAATGAACGTGTTGTATTGTTTGAAAGAGTAGAACAGTTTCTGAAATGTGAAAAATGCCTTATCATGCTAGGTGATTTTAACTGTGTTTGCATGGCTGAAGATAGAACTAGAAGTGTGCCTGCACGAGATAAAAGTGAGCGACTACTCATTTCGCTGCTGGAAGAATATTACATGGAAGATTTAGGATACCTACTTTCAAAAGTAGGCCGTCCTACTTTCACGCATTACCAACCCGGAAGCTGTGCTAGGCTGGATAGGATATACGCTACGGTCTCTCTTGCCAAAGAGTGTGTTAACCTCGAAGTTAAACACGTATCTTTTAGCGACCATAGCCTTGTAACAGCCACACTTGGAACCAATTTAAAAAAGAGCCGGTTCAACTGGGAACTATGGAAGTTCAACGTGAAACTCTTAGAAGACGAAACATTTACACAAAGTGTAAAACAAAGAATCGAAGACATGGTATCGACAAAAACACACGGATGGATAGCGGAGTGGGAAAACTTTAAAAACGCGGTCAAAATGACTGCGATTGAAAGGGGAAGCATACTTTATCAGAAAGAAAAGACTAAAGAGAAAGAACTTCAATGTCAGCTCAATTATCTTATGTGCATGGAAAGTGCAAATCCCGGCTTATATACAAAAGAAATACGCGAGGTAAAAAACAAGCTTGAACTTATCGCAACAGAGAAGTACAAAGCAGCAGTGATAAGAGCACGAGCTGAAAAGATATGGATGGGTGAAACGCCCAACAAGCGTGCGCTGTGCGACGAAATAAGATATTCAGTCAAAAATGAAATACGCCAGATTCATTATCACAATGAAGTGACGTGTGAAAAGAGTAAAATCGAAGATGCATTTGTAGAATACTACAGTGAGTTATTCATGAATAAAACGAACCATGCAGCTGGTTCTAAAGCTGCGATCATTAATTTAATGCCAAAGCTTGAAAATGACATCAAAACGCGAATGGAGCTGCCAATAAGTGTGAACGAAGTGAGAAACGCTATTAAGGAACTGGCCGTAGGGAAAACTCCTGGACCCGATGGATTAGGGGCCGCCTTTTACAAAACGTTTATTGAAGAGATTAGTCCAATTTTGCACGAGGTGATCAGTGAGGCGTACGAAAACAAAGCGTTGCCTCCCTCCTTTCTATCTGCTCATATGGTCCTAATACCAAAGACAGATTATCCAGACAAACTAATGTCAGTAGGAGCTTACCGCCCAATAACTCTTACAAACGTAGACTATAAAATATATACAAAAGTTCTAGCCAAACTATTACAAAGCGTTGTCACGCTGCTCGTAGGACCGCATCAGACGTGCGGCATAAAGGGTCGTTCGATTTGTACCAATGTGCATGTAGCCCGCAGCGTTTTAGAGTGTTGTGACGCCGTGGCGGGGCGGGTTGCTATGCTCCAACTTGATCTTGCTAAGGCGTTTGACCGTGTCGCACACGAATTTCTTTTTTCTTTGCTTGAACACGTCAACCTCGGAAAAGTAATGCTGGAAGGTTTAAAAATGGCTTACAGTAATTGTACAGTGCGAATAATTGTAAATAAGAACCTTACAAGAAGCATTGACGTCAGGTCATCCATAAAACAAGGCTGTGCGCTGTCTTCTCTGCTTTTTGCGCTATACCTTGAACCTTTCTGCCTCAGCTTAATTAACAGCAAAATTAATGGCTTCGTGCTTCAAACGCAACACGTCAAAGTTCTCGCATACGCTGATGACGTTGGCGTTTTCTGCACTGATCGCAAAAGCATAGAAGAGACTATAAGCGTCACCAAAGCATTCTGCGAACAGACAGGATGTGCGATAAACTGGGAGAAGAGCGTCGGTTTCTGGCACGGCACGTGGGACGTTAAGCCGCAATCATTCGCGAGCATCAAATGGTCCAACACACCCTCTGCGTATTTAGGTGTACCCTTGGAACATTACAACCAGACAGGAGATTACTGGGATGACCTGACGTCAAAGGTGAAGGAAAAAGTTGGTGGATGGCAAGGCCGTGAATTGTCAATGTTCGCGCGTGCGAGTGCTTGCAATGTTTTCCTGATTGCAAAAGTGTGGTATGTGCTACAGTTTCTGTCAATGTCTCGCGTAAATGTGCAAAAATTGCACCGTATTTTTGCGGTCTTCATTTGGGGCTCAAACTGGGAAAGAGTCAGCAGAACAAATCTTTTTCGTTCACTGAAAGACGGGGGCCTTGGTCTTTCACATCTGTTCATCAGACAAATTGTGTCGCGGTTTGTGTTTTTACGGGACCAGAAAGACCCGTTTTTGAGAACCGTTATGCATGAGAGGTTAAAAAATGCCATTCCTGATTTTGTTGTGTCTAGTGCAGCTGCAATTGACGGCGGTATAAAAGGCTACCTCAAAGAAGTGGTGATGGCATTCAGGATACTTCAAACACGATTTTCACTCGAGTATTTGAGTCTTGTATCAAGAAAAAAGCTGTACAAAGACCTGATCACTGTAATGATGCCCACACCATTATATAGATCACTAAATCATAAAGGCCCCGGGCAAGACGTGCTAAAAAGAGTTAAAAAAATGACCGTTAAAGGATCTATAAAATCGTTTTTCTTTAAAGTACACACGAACACATTGCCTGTGAAAACATGGCTTAAAGACAAAGGCATATTTATACCGTGGACGACAAACTGCACCCTGTGTAACAAACCGGAGACGATCGAACACACATTCATTGACTGCTGGGATCCAATATTTTTTTGGGATGTGTTACAAAGAACCCTGAAGAAAGAGCTACCGATAACATCACATGGAATACGTTATCTTTCAGTGCAGAATGAGTGTGGTGTTCCATACGACATGATAATGTTATTGGGGCTTTACAGCCTCTGGATCACACGCATGGCCGTGAGGCATATGGATTCTAAAGCCAAATCGGCACGGGAAAACTTTATTGAATGTGCAATGTATGTGCGCGACACATTTCGAACATTGGATGAACCTCCAGATTGTATGGAGGTATTTGATGAATTGGTGAAAATGAAATGTTTTTAATCCATCACAATGGTCGAGTAGACCAATGTGGTTTTTATACCAATGTATTGCTTTATTTCTGAATAAAAGGTTATCAAAAAAAAATCCGGCATGGTCTAGTGGCTAGGATACCTGGCTCTCACCCAGGAGGCCCGGGTTCGATTCCCGGTGTCGGAAATATTTTTTTTTATTCGCTTTTTATTTATTCTTTATTTGAGCGTGTCGATTCGATATTTTTGCGCTTGCGGTCGAATGAGCAAGAGGCGTGCTTCACTCATCCTCGCTCTCCGGCATGGTCTAGTGGCTAGGATACCTGGCTCTCACCCAGGAGGCCCGGGTTCGATTCCCGGTGTCGGAAGTATTTTTTTATTCGCTTTTTATTTATTCTTTATTTAAGCGTGTCGATTCGATATTTTTGCGCTTGCGGTAGAATGAGCAGGAGGCGTGCTTCACACATCCTCGCTCTCCGGCATGGTCTAGTGGCTAGGATACCTGGCTCTCACCCAGGAGGCCCGGGTTCGATTCCCGGTGTCGGAAATATTTTTTTTTGCTTTTTATTTATTCTTTACTTAAGCGTGTCGATTCGATATTTTTGCGCTTGCGGTCGAATGAGCAGGAGGCGTGCTTCACTCACCCTCGCTCTCCGGCATGGTCTAGTGGCTAGGATACCTGGCTCTCACCCAGGAGGCCTGGGTTCAATTCCCGGTGTCGGAAATATTTTTTTATTCGCTTTTTATTTATTCTTTATTTGAGCGTGTCGATTCGATATTTTTGCGCTTGCGGTCGAATGAGCAGGAGGCGTGCTTCACTCATCCTCGCTCTCCGGCATGGTCTAGTGGCTAGGATACCTGGCTCTCACCCAGGAGGCCCGGGTTCGATTCCCGGTGTCGGAAATATTTTTTTTATTCGCTTTTTATTTATTCTTTATTTGAGCGTGTCGATTCGATATTTTGCGCTTGCGGTCGAATGAGCAGGAGGCGTGCTTCACTCATCCTCGCTCTCCGGCATGGTCTAGTGGCTAGGATACCTGGCTCTCACCCAGGAGGCCCGGGTTCGATTCCCGGTGTCGGAAATATTTTTTTTTATTCGCTTTTTATTTATTCTTTATTTGAGCGTGTCGATTCGATATTTTTGCGCTTGCGGTCGAATGAGCAGGAGGCGTGCTTCACTCATCCTCGCTCTCCGGCATGGTCTAGTGGCTAGGATACCTGGCTCTCACCCAGGAGGCCTGGGTTTGATTCCCGGTGTCGGAAATATTTTTTTATTCGCTTTTTATTTATTCTTTATTTGAGCGTGTCGATTCGATATTTTTGCGCTTGCGGTCGAATGAGCAGGAGGCGTGCTTCACTCATCCTCACTCTCCGGCATGGTCTAGTGGATTTCACTTCCGGCCACTGCTGTGTACGGACGTGTGCATCATGCGCTCCGTAGGGGCGGATACAGCGGCCCAGATGGGTCGCGGAAACAGGATTGTCGCCGAAGATGAACAGGGTTACGAAGTCGTTTTGCCGCAGTTGCCTACAGGTGCGTGTGTTATGAATACTGTTTTTCTACACGGAGATATCAAGGCAAGGCCGTATCGTGTTGAAGACGTCGGTGACACTTTGGTTAGTCTGGGTATGTTGCCTGAGGTACTCGCCTTAGGCGCTTTCCAGATGAACCACGTCTGGGCCGTGACTTTCAGTACGGCGCAAGCCACGAAAAAGATGCTAGCACTTGGAGACGTAAAGATAAAGGAAAGGCGCTGCCTCGTTATCGACCCGAACAAGCAGGATGTCCGGCTAAAGCTTTATTGGCTTCTGCATAATGTACCGGATGAAGATGTGCGCACCGCACTCGCAAACTGTCGAAGAGTGACAGAAGTATCAAAGGAACGTTGGCGCGTCCAAGGTATCGCCGATAAAGGAACCTCGACCAGGACTGTCACCCTGCAATTAAAAGCGGGCTTGACAGTCGAAGACCTACCACACCAGCTCCGAGTGGGCGGCATAACAACGCTTTTGGTTGTGCCAGGACGAGCACCGCTTTGCTTACGATGTCGACGAACGGGACATATACGCCGGGACTGTCGCATACCCCGGTGTGGTCGGTGCAGACGCTATGGTCACGAAGACAGCGAGTGTGCCCAAACATACGCCAGTGTGGCCGGGCCTGTGGCTGGCGACCATCTCACGGAGCACATAATGGACCAAGCTGATGCAGAAGAAGCAGCGGAAAGCAGAAATCGGGGTCCCGTATTCTCGCCCCTTTCTAAGGGCCCGAAGGACGAAGGAAGCGAAGCGGCTCAGGCTGAACAAACGGGTCAACAGACCAACAGCGTGAGCTCTATACCGCGGGACCAAAGCGACAACGAAAATGAGCAAGGTATTGGGTCGCCGACTGGACAACCTGAAGATATGGACGTCACAAGAGCGGGGACAAGCGCAAAGCGAACGCTTGAAGATGTCAGCAACGAGGACGCAGAACCAGAGAGGACAACAGGAGGTGAGCCGGCAACGAAAGCGGCAACGCTCAGGCGACCCAGCTTGAGGTTCAAGCCGAACATCGCTGCGGGCACACGTCCGCCACCGAAGCCACCCTCGTAGCCACGGGGGAAGACAGTCAACGAGGGACCTAAATCCATAGGCGCTCAAGGACATAGCGAATATGGCTTCATCATTATGTGACGCGTGTGGGAAGTACCCGCCTTGTACGTGCCTATCTACAACTTCAACGGGGGAAGCCAGGGATGTGTCAATCGGCGAGGTAAGAACCATGCGGTCCGTATCTTGCCCGCGGCCTTCACAGCCCATAACTACGTTGCGTATCGCAACTTTAAATGTGCGCGGACTTCGATCTAAACGAAAGCAATATCAGGTTAGTCGTCTTTTCCTAGAGGACGACCTCGATATCATAGCGGTACAGGAAACGAAGGTCGAAAGTCAAGAACAAACGGACCGCATGGTCGAACCTTTTCGGTCCCGCTATAATGTTTGCATATGTCATTCTGTTGGCACCTCTGGAGGGTGTGCTCTCTTTCTGCGGAACTCTTTAGGATTTGTTGAAGAGTATGTTCATGCTAGCGATGACGGCCGTCTCGTTTTGTGCGATTTTCACGGTTTTGGTAAAAAATGGCGCATCATTTGCGTATATGCACCGAATAGTATAACTGAGCGGTTATCCTTTTTTGCAAGTGTCGAACGGTATTTAAAATCCGAAAGAAACGTGATAATTCTGGGGGATTTTAATTGCGTGTGCTTCAGAGAAGATAGAAGCAAAAGACTATCCGTTCGTGATCAAAGTGCTTTGTTGCTGTCAGAGCTTATGCAAGAGGGGGGTTTTGAAGATGTAGGAAACGTATTGCAAATTGGAAGTGGCGCTAGGTTTACGCATTTCCAGCGCGATTGCCATTCCCGTTTAGATAGAGCATACGTATCAGATGTACTCGTGCCGCTATGCAACAGTTACGAGCACAAACCAGTAGCTTTCAGTGATCACAGTGCCGTAATGTTTTCTCTGGGAGTGAAGAAGAAAAGATCAACCTTTTCTTGGAAACTGTGGAAACTGAACAATAAATTACTTAGTGATGAAATCTTTGTGGATAAGGTAAAAGTACTTATTGAAAAAGTGCGCTCGTCTGAGTCGGGGCGAATGGTCGCTGCATGGGAACAGTTCAAGGAAGAAGTTAAAATTGCTGCAATTGAAAGGTCTTCCATGTTACGCTACAATGAAAAAAGAAAGCAAAAAGAACTACAAGGTCAGCTAGAATTCTTGTTGTCAGTCGAAAGCACGCGACCAGGCACTTTAACTAAAGAGATAAGAGAGGTCAAGAACCAGCTTGAGATAATGGACACTGAAAAATACAGAGGAGCAGTCATACGTGCACGCGCAGAACACCTTTGGCTGGGGGAAACACCGACGAAACGCTCGCTGAGCGAAGAAAAGAGCTACGCCTCGCGTAAAGAAATAAAACAGATTAAATACGGAGGAGTGACTACCACGGACAAACAGATGATAGAAAGCGCGTTTTTGGATTATTATAAAGGACTTCTTGGGGGCAGCGGTAACAGAGAAGCAGCCTTGGACAGCGAGTTTTTGTCAATAATGCCGACACTAGATAAGGAAACCACCGCCCGCCTCGAAGAGCCAATATCAGTTGGGGAAATTGAAAGGGCCATTAATGAATTAAGTGAAGGGAAAACGCCCGGCCCGGATGGACTAGGCACAGCTTTTTACAAAGCATTCAAAGATGAGCTGTCGGAGCTCCTGTTACGCCTCGTAGCGGAGGCTTACGAGGTAAAGGAAATGCCGCCGTCCTTTCGAAGGTCACATATTGTACTCATACCCAAAAGTGAAGATCCAGTGAAGCTCTTGTCAGTGAGTGCTTATCGTCCCATAAGCCTCACTAACACTGATTATAAGGTTTTTATGAAGGTACTCGCCAAGAGACTGCAAAGCGTAATACGGTTAATCGTAGGACCGCACCAAACATGCGGAATTAAGGGCCGAACAATAGGAACCAATATCCACACTGCGAGGAGCATACTTGAGTGTTGCGATGCATGGGACAGCCAAGTAGCAATGTTGCAACTGGACTTGGAAAAGGCTTTTGACCGTGTTATGCATGATGTACTTTTTTCAATATTGAAACATGTAAATGTAGGAGATGTTATTTTAGAAGGGGTGAAGATGTCGTATAGGAATTGTTTTGCTAGCATCGTAATTAACAAGGAAGTCACTGCAAACTTTCAAATTGCAAGGAGTGCCCGTCAGGGTTGCCCGATTTCCCCCTTGTTATTTGCTATCTACTTGGAGCCCTTTTGTTTGAGCATAATCAATAGCGACAAGATACATGGTTTTAGGTTAATGATGGCTGAGGTCAAAGTACTGTCCTACGCAGATGACATCGCTGTTTTTTGTAAAGACAGAGGGAGTATTAGTGAAGCAGTCAGTGTAGCAGACAAGTACTGCAAGTGGTCAGGCAGTGCCTTAAACTGGGATAAGAGTGCAGCTTTTTGGCATGGTACCTGGGACGAAAAGCCTGAATTTTTCGAAAAGGTTAAGTGGAGCTCCGTGCCGACGAAGTACCTCGGTGTGCCACTGCAGAAATATAATGATCCCAGTGCATACTGGAACGACGAGACAGAAAAATTAAGGGAGAAAGCGAACAAGTGGGGAGGAAAAAACCTATCAATATTCGCGAGGTCAACAGTTTGCAACTTATTCTTAGCAGCCAAAATTTGGTATGTACTTCAGGTGCTGTGCATGAACCGCTCAAGTGTACAGAAGATACACAGAATTTTTGCCACTTTTGTTTGGGCCTCCACGTGGGAACGCACGAGCCGTACAAATCTTTTCCGGTCAGTGAAAGCCGGTGGGTTGGGATTAGCCCACTTATTTCTAAGGCAGATTGTTTCCAGGTTTATGTTTCTGCGAGATCAGAGCCATCCTTTCTTACGTACTATGCTACAAGTTAGATTATGCTGTTATCTACCCGAATTTGTTGTATCCACTTGTTGTGCTGGGCGTAGCGGCATTCATGGTTATCTCAACGAAGCTGTTTCGGCTTTTAACATACTAAAAGTACGTTTTTCTTTACAGTACCTTGGTGTGGTGACAAAAAGACAATTATATAAAGACCTTATTGATGTAATGCTGCCTGTGCCGATGTATCGTGCGATGTATGAAAAAGGCCAGGGAAAAGACGTTCTTAAAAGGGTTAAAATAATGGTGGTACGGCCATCAGCAAAGACCTTTTTCTTTCAGCTACACACTGGTACACTTCCCGTAAAACCATGGCTGCAGGAAAGGGACTTATTTGTTCCCTGGTCTGTTAATTGTCTCCTATGCCGCAAACCAGAGAGTGTCGATCACATTTTTTTGGACTGTTTGGATGCTACGTTTCATTGGGACATCCTACAACGAACTTTAAAAAAAGACTTACCTTTGACACCCCATGGAATCCGTTTCCTACCGGTTCACAGTGACAGTGGCATACCGTACGACATGTTTATGCTGTTAAGTATGCACGCTATTTGGAAATCATGCATGGCATTTCGGCATGTTGACGCGAATGCCCGTTCTGTCAGAGAATACTTCATTGAAAGTATAGCTTACATAAGAGATGCATACAATGCACGAGAAGAACAGCCGGAATGGCTCCCTGTACTGAATGAACTTGTAGCACTAAAGCGCTTTTAAACAATTTAAGCCAAACAAAGTGTGATTGGCGGTTTTAATGCATTGTTAAATACTTCTTGTCAAACTACACCTGGTTTTTTTTTGTGTGTGTACACGATGTACCTCGTTCTGAATAAAGAAAAAAAAAATCCGGCATGGTCTAGTGGCTAGGATACCTGGCTCTCACCCAGGAGGCCTGGGTTCGATTCCCGGTGTCGGAAATATTTTTTATTAGCTTTTTATTTATTCTTTATTTGAGCGTGTCGATTGAATATTTTTGCGCTTGCGGTCGAATGAGCAGGAGGCGTGCTTCATTCATCCTCGCTCTCCGGCATGGTCTAGTGGCTAGGATACCTGGCTCTCACCCAGGAGGCCCGGGTTCGATTCCCGGTGTCGGAAATATTTTTTATTCGCTTTTTATTTATTCTTTATTTGAGCGTGTCGATTCGATATTTTTGCGCTTGCGGTCAAATGAACAGGAGGCGTGCTTCACTCATCCTCGCTCTCCGGCATGGTCTAGTGGCTAGGATACCTGGCTCTCACCCAGGAGGCCCGGGTTCGATTCCCGGTGTCGGAAATATTTTTTTTCGCTTTTTATTTATTCTTTATTTGAGCGTGTCGATTCGATATTTTTGCGCTTGCGGTCAAATGAGCAGGAGGCGTGCTTCACTCATCCTCGCTCTCCGGCATGGTCTAGTGGCTAGGATACCTGGCTCTCACCCAGGAGGCCCGGGTTCGATTCCCGGTGTCGGAAATATTTTTTATTCGCTTTTTATTTATTCTTTATTTGAGCGTGTCGATTCGATATTTTTGCGCTTGCGGTCAAATGAGCAGGAGGCGTGCTTCACTCATCCTCGCTCTCCGGCATGGTCTAGTGGCTAGGATACCTGGCTCTCACCCAGGAGACCCGGGTTCGATTCCCGGTGTCGGAAATATTTTTTATTCGCTTTTTATTTATTCTTTATTTGAGCGTGTCGATTCGATATTTTTGCGCTTGCGGTCAAATGAGCAGGAGGCGTGCTTCACTCATCCTCGCTCTCCGGCATGGTCTAGTGGCTAGGATACCTGGCTCTCACCCAGGAGGCCCGGGTTCGATTCCCGGTGTCGGAAATATTTTTTATTCGCTTTCTATTTATTCTTTATTTGAGCGTGTCGATTCGATATTTTTGCGCTTGCGGTCAAATGAGCAGGAGGCGTGCTTCACTCATCCTCGCTCTCCGGCATGGTCTAGTGGCTAGGATACCTGGCTCTCACCCAGGAGGCCCGGGTTCGATTCCCGGTGTCGGAAATATTTTTTATTCGCTTTTTATTTATTCTTTATTTGAGCGTGTCGATTCGATATTTTTGCGCTTGCGGTCAAATGAACAGGAGGCGTGCTTCACTCATCCTCGCTCTCCGGCATGGTCTAGTGGCTAGGATACCTGGCTCTCACCCAGGAGGCCCGGGTTCGATTCCCGGTGTCGGAAATATTTTTTATTCGCTTTTTATTTATTCTTTATTTGAGCGTGTCGATTCGATATTTTTGCGCTTGCGGTCAAATGAGCAGGAGGCGTGCTTCACTCATCCTCGCTCTCCGGCATGGTCTAGTGGCTAGGATACCCGGCTCTCACCCAGGAGGCCCGGGTTCGATTCCCGGTGTCGGAAATATTTTTTATTCGCTTTTTATTTATTCTTTATTTGAGCGTGTCGATTCGATATTTTTGCGCTTGCGGTCAAATGAACAGGAGGCGTGCTTCACTCATCCTCGCTCTCCGGCATGGTCTAGTGGCTAGGATACCTGGCTCTCACCCAGGAGGCCCGGGTTCGATTCCCGGTGTCGGAAATATTTTTTATTCGCTTTTTATTTATTCTTTATTTGAGCGTGTCGATTCGATATTTTTGCGCTTGCGGTCAAATGAGCAGGAGGCGTGCTTCACTCACGCTCGCTCTCCGGCATGGTCTAGTGGCTAGGATACCTGGCTCTCACCCAGGAGGCCCGGGTTCGATTCCCGGTGTCGGAAATATTTTTTTTCGCTTTTTATTTATTCTTTATTTGAGCGTGTCGATTCGATATTTTTGCGCTTGCGGTCAAATGAGCAGGAGGCGTGCTTCACTCATCCTCGC
This sequence comes from Rhipicephalus sanguineus, assembly GCF_013339695.2. Classification (NCBI taxonomy): domain Eukaryota; kingdom Metazoa; phylum Arthropoda; class Arachnida; order Ixodida; family Ixodidae; genus Rhipicephalus; species Rhipicephalus sanguineus. The sequence continues at coordinate 105,336,193 of NC_051179.1, read as the reverse complement.
TCTCCGGCATGGTCTAGTGGTCTACTTCCGGCCACCGTAGGGTGCGGACGTGTCTGACATGAGCTCCGTAGGAGCGGCTTCAGCGGCCCAGCAGGGCCGCGGTTCAAGGTTTTTTGCCAACGAGGATCCGGATTACCAGGTACTTCTGCCTCAACTACCGACAGGGCGACTCGTTATTAATACGTTATTTTTACACGCCGATGTACGTGCAAGGCCATACAGGGTGGAACATTTCCGTGATATGCTGTCAAGCATGAAATTGCTGACGGACGTGGTTGCCCTGGGGGCGTATCGAATGAGTCACGTTTGGGCCGTAACGTTCAAAAGTTGTGACGCAATGAAAGAATTAAAGAAGTGAATGTGAAGGACAGCCGGTGCATCGTCATTGACCCCGGCAATCAAGCACTGCACCTGAAGCTACATTGGATGCTGCATACCGTGCCGGATGAAGACATTCGTGAAGCCCTGGCACCCTACGGCCGAGTCACCGACGTGGCGAGGGAAAAGTGGCGTGTGTTCGGCCTTCAGGATAAAAGCTCTTCGACTCGACTGGTCACCCTGGTGCCGAGGAAGGGCCTGGGGGCGGATGACGTACCCCATCTGCTACGCATAGCAGGTGAGGAAGCCCTAGTAGTTATTCCTGGAAGAGCACCACTCTGCCTTCGGTGCCGCAACACAGGACACATCCGGCGCGACTGCCGCGTCTCGCGCTGCACACGTTGTCGCCGTCACGGCCATGAAGAGTCGCAGTGCGTGAGGACGTACGCAAACGTGGCAGTGCCAACGGCCGCAGACGAAAACGCTGAACTTCTTATGGATGAAGTGGAAGCTGAGGAAGCCTCAGCCGGAAGCGTCAAGGAGGCGAAAGCCTCTGCGACGGAATCGGCGAAACCGCAGGGACAAACGGCCGGAGCAGCGCGTGGGCCAGGAGGACCTTCAAGGCATGTGAACAAGGACTCGACCATCGACGCCCAAAAAAAGGACACAGCGACGAAGACAGCGCCCGACATCTCGGAATCAGCTGGCACCGAACCTATGGACGTAAGCAAGGCTGGAGGCTCGATAGGGAAGAGGACGCGAGAGGAGTCAACGAACGACGGCACGAAGACCGACGCAATGAACAGCGAGGAACCACCGCAAAAGGCGGCGGGAATGCGTCGGTTCTCAATACGGCCCTCGCCGAATATCCCGCCGGACAAGAGAACGGCGGAAACGACACCTAAGTAGACTGAGAGACTTGTTCCTGCGAAAGCACTCGGGCGCGCCCTCGAGTGCTAACCATTACCGAAGGAATGGCGTGGACAGCGGCTCCTCGAGAAAGGTACGCTGTGGACTGCATTTGTTTAGAAAACCAGCTGCTCTGGCCGTAATGAACACTTGTTGACATAACTATGAGTAGAGTTAACGGTGCTACGTGTGATTATGTGCTGTTATGTGTTGTGTTTAATTCTTTCAAGTATTAGCAATGAATTTGGAGAGGGGAATTAGAGTTGCTACTATTAATGTGCGCGGCCTCGCAGCAAGGCGGAGGCAGTACCAGCTGAGCCGTCTATGCGTTGAAAAGGACCTTGATATTATCGCCATACAAGAGACGAAAGTTGAAAGTGAGGAGCAAACAAACAAAATGGTAATGCCCTTTAAAACATATTACAACGTATGCATCTGTCACGCTGTCGGCACGTCTGGTGGCTGCGCTGTCTTGGTTCGAAGAGGCATTGGTATAAGTGAAGAGGCCGTCACTGTGAACGAAAACGGAAGACTGATAGTCCTCGACTTCCATTTTAGCGGATCACAATGGAGGCTTATCTGTTTGTATGCGCCAAATGACATAAACGAAAGGGAAGTTTCCTTCACGGATGTCGAACGGTACCTTCAATGCGACAGACAGATCATTTTTCTGGGTGATTTTAACTGTGTGTGTTATGCAGAAGATCGCGCTAAACGTACTACCGCTCGTGACAGGAGTGCAGTGTTCTTAAACACTTTAATAAGCGATTACAACCTAGAAGATGTAGGTCGCCTTATGGCCAGTACATTGCAGCCGCCATTTACGCACTATCAGCGAGATAGCCAGGCAAGACTCGACAGAGCATATATCTCGTTAGATCTAGTGCCTTTTTGCGATAGCTATGTTGTACAGCCGGTGTCTTTTAGCGACCATAGCATAGTATGGTTTACACTGGGTACCAAGCCCAAAAAACTGCGGTTTGATTGGGCGATGTGGAAGTTTAACGAAAAACACTTGGATGATGAGAAGTTTGTGAATGATGTTACCAGCCAGATTAGAAACTTGTTAAGAAATAAGTTTTTACATTACGCGGAAGCATGGGAAGACTTTAAGGTCCACGTGAAGATGGCTGCGATTGAGATAGGCACCACTAGACGCTATAATGAAAAAATGAGAAAACGAGCTCCAGAAGGAACTCGATTTCCTTATTTCAATGGATAGTGCGCAGCCGGGAAAGTATCGCGAAGAAATTAGAAAAATAAAAAGCGAGATGGAAGCCATTGACAGAGAAAAATATAGAGCAGCAGTTATTAGGGCACGTGCGGAAAGACTATGGGCTGATGGAACGCCGAACAAACGCGCTCTTGCTGATGAAAAGCGGTATGCGAGAAAAAATGAGATAGGACAGATCACTTATCGTGATGGTGTTACTTCTGACAAGAATATGATAGAACAGGCCTTCATAGAACATTACCGCCAATTGTTCGGGGTCCCAATCCATGCGGGAGATGAATATGAAGCACGGTTTTTAAATTTCATGCCACGTGTCGATGACGAGGTCAAAGCTAGTCTGGAGGAACCGATAAGCGTGCGGGAAATAGAACGCGCAATCGAAGAACTTCCTGCAGGCAAGTCGCCAGGTCCCGATGGATTAGGAGCTGCTTTCTACAAGGCATTTGCACCTTGGCTTGCTAAAGTATTGCAGCATGTATACGCGGAGGCATACGAAAAGCAACGGGTGCCACTGTCTTTCAGGAGTGCGCACATGGTTTTAATACCTAAAACAGATGACCACAAGACGCTCTTATCGGTGGGTGGTTACAGGCCAATCAGCCTTACAAATACCGATTACAAGATATTCATGAAGGTGTTGGCAAAGAGACTTCAAGCAGTCGTAACTGAACTAGTCGGCCCGCACCAAACTTGCGGTATTAAAGGTCGCACGATTGCTACAAACACACACGTAGCACGAAGTGTTCTGGAGTGTTGCGATGCTTTCGCTGGACGCGTTGCTTTGTTGCAGCTTGACCTGGCGAAAGCCTTCGACCGCGTATCCCACGATGTTCTTTTTCTTATTTTAGAGTACGTGAATGTTGGAAAAATAATTTAGATGGCGTGAGAATGGCCTATGACCAATGTACTACACAGATTATAATTAACAAGTCTCTCAGCGCAAAGCTTTCAGTGATGTCTTCCCTCAGACAAGGGTGTCCTCTAAGCCCATTGCTTTTCGCGCTATATCTCGAGCCCTTTTGTTTAGCAGTGATGCGCAATGAAAACATCCGAGGTTTCAAATTACAACGTGCTGAAGTTAAAATACTGGCATACGCTGACGACATCGCGGTTTTCTGCGAGGATTGCGACAGCGTTCTTGAAGCTGTAAGCCTCGTAAAGACATACTGTGAGCAATTGGAGCTCAGATAAATTGGGAGAAGAGCCTCGGGATTTGGCACGGTCACTGGGACAATACACCGGCTCATTTTGCAAACGTCCGGTGGTCAACAACGCCGGCTAAGTACTTGGGTGTGCCCCTCGAGCACTATAAGGACAGTAAGCAGTATTGGCGTGACGAGGCAGAGAGAATGAGGGAAAAACAAAGGCTTGGCAGGGGCGCCATTATCAATGTTTGGACGCGCCACCGTGTGTAATATTTTCTTAATGGCGAAAGTGTGGTACGTCTTGCAAATCCTATCTATGTGTCGTTCAAATGTGCAAAAAATGCACCGTGTTTTTGCCGTATTCATATGGGCTTCAAGTTGGGAGAGGGCAAGCAGAACCAATTTGTTTCGTTCCGTCCGCAGTGGTGGGCTAGGTCTGTCACATTTCTTTATCAGACAAATTGTGTCTCGTTTTCTTTTTTTGCGTGAGCAGACAAACGATTTTCTGCGCACAGTGATTCAAGTTAGATTGGGGAAAGCACTGCCGCAATTTCTTGTAACTTCCGCAGATATGACGGAGGAAGCGTCACTGGCTATTTGCGTGAAGTGGTTGATTCTTTCCGTTTTTTGTACACTCGCTTTTCAATGGAGTATTTCTGTTCTGTGACAAGAAAAACACTGTACAGAGATTTAGTTGATTCAATGTTGCCGATACCTTTGTACAGATCTGTAAACTGGGGAGGCCACGGAGACGATGTATTGAAACGGGTTAAAAGATGCCAATTAGACCTTCTCAAAAAACGTTTTTCTTCAAGCTACATACAAACACGCTACCCGTAAAAACATGGCTGGATGAAAAAGGCATAGATGTTCCATGGACTGTAAACTGCTTGCTTTGCAACAAACCAGAAACCATCGAACATGCTTTCATCGACTGCTGGGATGCAATCTTCCACTGGGACGTCTTACAGCGGACCCTTAAAAAAGAACTACCGATTACGCCTTTGGGAATTCGTTTTTTACCAACAGATAATGCGGGGGGAGTTCCGTACGATATGTTTATGCTCCTTGGCCTCCACAGTCTGTGGAAAACGAGAATGGCAGTTAGACATGTTGATGTGGATGCCCGTTCGACGAGAGTCAACTTCATCGAAAGTATTGCGTATATTCGGGAAATATATCGTGCGCAGAGTGAACCACCCGTGTGGGTGGAGATTCTTGATGAGTTAGTGAAACTTAAGAGATTTTAATAATGTAATGTTAGCCAAAGTGTGGTTGACATGTTTTAGCATGTACATATGTATTCCTTTGTTATGCATGCAGGCAATAAAGAAAAAAAAAATCCGGCATGGTCTAGTGGCTAGGATACCTGGCTCTCACCCAGGAGGCCCGGGTTCGATTCCCGGTGTCGGAAATATTTTTTTCGCTTTTTATTTATTCTTTATTTAAGCGTGCGATTCGATATTTTTGCGCTTGCGGTCGAATGAGCAGGAGGCGTGCTTCATTCATCCTCGCTCTCCGGCATGGTCTAGTGGCTAGGATACCTGGCTCTCACCCAGGAGGCCCGGGTTCGATTCCCGGTGTCGGAAATATTTTTTTTCGCTTTTTATTTATTCTTTATTTGAGCGTGTCGATTCGATATTTTTGCGCTTCCGGTCAAATGAGCAGGAGGCGTGCTTCACTCATCCTCGCTCTCCGGCATGGTCTAGTTTTTTTTTTTTTTTTTTTTTTTTTGGCTAGGATACCTGGCTCTCACCCAGGAGGCCCGGGTTCGATTCCCGGTGTCGGAAATATTTTTTTTATTCGCTTTTTATTTATTCTTTATTTGAGCGTGTCGATTCGATATTTTTGCGCTTGCGGTCAAATGAGCAGGAGGCGTGCTTCACTCATCCTCGCTCTCCGGCATGGTCTAGTGGCTAGGATACCTGGCTCTCACCCAGGAGGCCCGGGTTCGATTCCCGGTGTCGGAAATATTTTTTATTCGCTTTTTATTTATTCTTTATTTGAGCGTGTCGATTCGATATTTTTGCGCTTGCAGTCGAATGAGCAGGAGGCGTGCTTCATTCATCCTCGCTCTCCGGCATGGTCTAGGGATTCCACTTCCGGTCACCGTAGTGTACGGACGTGGGCGGAATGAGCTCCGACGATATCGGAGCGGCATCAGCGGCCCAGCAGGGACGCGGTACCAGGAACATGGACGAATCGTCACAGGAATATCAGATTATTTTGCCCCGGCTGCCATCAGGTGATGCAACGCTGCATACAGTTTTTTTGCACGCCGATATCAGGGCGCGGCCGTACCGCGTCGAGGATTTCAGGGACGCACTTATTCGTTTGGCTTTGCTCCCCGAGGTGGCTGCCTTGGGGGCGTACCAAATGAATCATGTTTGGGCCATCACATTCAAGAGCGCTGAGGGCAAGAAGAAAATGCTTGCTGCTGGTGACATAGCGGTGAAGAACCAGCGCTGTATCGCTATAGACCCAAGCCACCAGGATACGAGACTGAAGATTCATTGGCTACTGTATAACGTTCCTGATGACGACGTGCGAGCAGCGTTGGCACCTTATGGCAAGGTGAATGAAATAGTGCGAGAACACTGGCGCGTGTATGGCTGCACAGACAAAGGTTCATCGACGCGTGCGGTGAGCCTCAAACTCAAACCAGGCCTCACGGTAGACGACTCCCACATCAGTTACGGATTGCAGGAGACCTCACGCTCGTTGTCGTAGCGGGAAGAGCACCGCTATGCCTGCGTTGCCGAGGCACAGGCCATATTAGGAGGGAGTGCCGGGCCCCGCGGTGCGCAGTGTGTCGGCGTTTTGGGCATGACGAGAGCGGGTGTTCGAGGACATACGCAAGTGTGACCGGGCCCGTGGGGAGCGAAGAACTATCTGAGCACCACATGGACGAGGTCGAGGCAGAAGAGCTCACTGGAGGACGTCGGGAGGAATCAACACCCAGGTTAACGCCCCTTTCTTCACGCCCCCTGAGTGCTGCTTCAACTGGTAGCAAAGACAAAGGACCTGCGAATGAAGCCCAACCTACGAGGAGTACTCAAGGTGCAACGACGCCTGAAACGAAGGAAGAAATGCCAGAAAACATGGACACGTCTAGCACTAACAAGAGGACAAGGGAGGAGGCGGAAGGGAAGAAGGTGAATGTAATGAAAGCTTCCGAGGAACCGCCGGCTAAGGCGATTAATGTGCGCCGAAGACCGACACCTAACGTCCTAAGTGAACGTCGCATAGCCGAGACCCAGCCGCCGACCCAACTCCAACAGCAGCAAGAACAGGCTCAGCAACAGCAGACAGTTCATCAAGTACAGACACAGCAACAGCAACCACTGCCGAAGCAGCAGACTCTTCAACAGCGACAGACAAGTCATCATCAGCAGCAGCAGTTACAACAGCTGCAGATGCCTTCAACGGGGTCGCCTCCAAATCAACAGCCCCCGTAAGGCGGGGGTTAGGACCAATAGATACAAGTTATTGACCCGGCATCGTACCTCAACAAATGGAGCACATTAATGACGTGTGCCTTAAGTGCTGCGGGAATGATACGCGGCGCTTTACTTTGAAGACCAAAAGAACGGGGGCCTGTGAGGCTACATGGAACCGTGGACCTGATGGTGATGAAAGAGAACCAGAGGTGAGGATCATGCGGCCGGGATGGCCAGTTATGACCTAATGGCTATTAACGTCGAGACACAATTAAGAGTTGCTACTCTCAACGTTAGGGGCCTTGCTGCTAGACGACGGCAGTATCAATTAAGTCGATTGATGCTTGAGCATGATCTCGATGTTGTTGCCATTCAGGAAACGAAAGTAGAAAGTCAGGATCAGACCGACCGCATGGTCTCCCCATTTAGAGCGCGGTACAATGTGTGTGTGTCTCATTCTGTTGGAATGCCTGCTGGTTGTGCACTACTACTGAGAAATTCTCTTGGTATTGTAGAAGAGACTGTAATTGTGTCTAGTACTGGGAGATTTATAGTATGTGATATTACATATAATAAGAAAAACTGGCGTGTTGTCTGTGTGTACGCGCCCAACAAAGAGGGTGAACGTAGAGATTTTTTCGAGAGTCTGAAGTCTTTTGTTAGATGCGACAGGACTGTCATTATGCTTGGAGATTTTAATTGTGTTTGTAACCCTCAAGACAGAGTAAAAAAGACAACTGTAAAAGATCAAAGTGCAATGCTACTCAACACAATTGCACAAGATTGTAATCTTGAAGATGTAGGTGTAGTACTATCTGCAGGGGAGCACTATACACACTTTCAGCACGAAAGCCATGCAAGGCTTGACAGAGCCTATGTGTCAATAGATTTAATACGAATATGTTCGAATTATGAAGTAAAAAGTGTATCTTTCAGTGACCATAGCTTAGTGATGTTCACTATAGGGCATAAACAAAAGAGGACGAGCTTTAACTGGGACGTATGGAAATTAAATGATAAAATTTTAAAAGACGAAGTGTTTGTAGAAGGTGTACAGGACAGCATTAATAAAATGTTAGCTGAGCCCCAAGTAAATGCAATCGAAGCCTGGGAGCGATTTAAGGAAATAACAAAGATGAGGGCCATTGAAAGATCGAGTCTGCTGTATAGAAGTGAAAAGGAAAAAGAAAAAGAATTGCAATGTCAGTTAGACTTTGCAATGAGTCTAGAAAGTAAAATACCTGGAAAGTACACAAAAGAAATAAGGCAGTTAAAGAATCAATTGGAGGCGATAGACATTGAAAAATACAGAGGGGCGATGATAAGAGCGCGTGCAGAAAAACTATTTCTTGGCGAAACGCCTACAAAGCGTGCTCTAGGAGACGAAAAGAGGTACGCCAAGCGCAACGAAATTAAAGCGATAACAACTAGTAAGGGAATTGAACGAGAAGGTGAAGCTATTGAGCGGGCATTCGTTGAATACTTTCATGGCTTGCTTGGCCAAGAAGTGAAAGCTGATAAAGGGTTGGAGACTGAGTTTCTGCGTTTGATACCAAAGCTTTCCGATAGCGAAAGAGAACAATTGGAAATGCCGATAAATATTTCCGAGATAGAAAAAGCTATCGACGAGTTGTCTGTTGGCAAAGCACCTGGACCCGATGGATTGGGAGCAGCAATGTATAAGACATTTAGAAGCGTAATATCTGTAGCCTTACATCGTGTATACACAGAGGCTTTAAGATTAAAGGAGCTTCCGTCTTCATTTCGAAAGACGCACGTAATACTAATACCGAAGACCGAAGACCCTATAAAGTTATTGTCCGTGAAGTCTTATCGACCGATCAGCTTAGCCAATGTAGATTATAAAGTGTTCATGAAGGTTCTCGCCAGTAGGTTGCAGAGGGTGATAAAATCATTAGTTGGACCACATCAAACTTGTGGAATAAAAGGACGTACAATAAACACCAATGTTCATGTCGCAAGGAGTGTGTTGGAGAGTTGTGATGTGTTCGAGAGCAGAGTGGCAATGATGCAATTAGATATGGAAAAAGCCTTTGATCGTGTAAACCATGACAGTCAGTCTGAGGCATGCAGGCATGCAGTCAGTCTGAGGCATGCAGAGTCGGCGTGTTGTTGTGTGGTTCAGTGTACAAACTCTGCGCAGCGCAGAGAGATCCCCGCGTGTCGGCGCCGCAAAGAGCAGACACGGAAGGCCCCGCTCTGGGAAAGAAAGGCGACTCTGTGGTGACGCCGTCAAAGCGCAGGGCCGCCAAAGCCGCCTCCTTGCTTGTAACAAAAGGGAGGAGATACAAGCTGAACGGGAAGACCCGTCACGACGGTGGGACGACGCGAGACTGGTTTCAGTTATTGTTTAGCATCCGCATGCACCCCTTTGAGCGTTTACCTGCGCTGCCGTTCCGAGAACCTGCTGCTAACAAGAAACACGTGTCGGCGCCGCAAAACCGATCTCACCGCGAGTTGCGCTACGCCACCGCTGCCGCAGTGCATGCCGGTACTTGTAGTACTCGGTACGTTCAGCTGCCTACAGCTGGTGCATTGGCGAGCTGCATTAGCGGCCTTATTTGAATGATTTGCGATGGTTGGGTTGACGTGCTGTGTGCTGGGATGCTACAACAGGAGCTTGAAGCAAAAGGACTCGGATTTTACGTGTTCTCGAGGGATTTCAAGTTCCGACAGGAATGTGTGCGACAGTCAACGAAGTCGGACAGAGACGCAACTACCGCGCACTTTCTTGTTCAACGTGTTTGTGAACTCCCTGTGCATGATGCATCGTGGTTTTTCAGTGCCCTATTGCGTCATAACAACCTTGCTGCGCGAACGATGGACCGATCGGCGACAGCAAAAGTTCATATAACGCGAGCTCGATCCCCTTGCCTGGGCGATCGCCGCCAGCGGCGACAGATTGGATACAACGTCCTTTCCGGGCTCAACAGAGATCGCTTTTATAGGGAGACCTAAACCGACCTCTCACCAAATGCGATGACGACTGTCAAGCGTCTAGCATGAACGAGACCAAGATTATAACTGCATGCTGTGTACAGCTCGCGCCGTGGAGCGCACGGCGAAAACTCGGCCGTGCCGGCATCGCACCCAACTCCGCCGCCGGGATTTCCCAATTCCTTTCAATATGCGATATTATTGTGAACGCATCATAAAGCGGGCAACAGCGGTATCAAAGCTGAACTTCTTTATGAGCGTGGGCTATTAACCGTACACTGCCGTTTCGAAGCGGTAGGCCTAGCGACGATACCGGCGCCGAGCCACCGGCTGAGGCCTCCGCCGCCAGCCGGAGCGAGCTACTGCTTGTCCGCCGCATTGCGTGTGTCGCCAAAATCTCTTACTGACTCATCCATTCCTTGTACAGCAGGAAATATTATGCCATTCACGAGTTTTTTGTGATGTTAACCTTTGGCAAACGGCATGAGCGGCCAGTCACCGTTCAGCGGACGCGCCTCTAACCTGCTTCACGGCGACAGTTTTTTTCATTCACGTTTAACTTATTACTGTGATCGAAGTCTTGCGTTGACAACACAGTCTACAAGAAAACAGTCACCTCGACAAAAAAAAAAGCGCAATAAGCTTCTGTTTTTCGTCCCTTCGGCTTTTTTTTTTCTCCTGTTGTCGTGTAGCAGACAGCTCTACACAGTTTAGGCAAGTCTTTTTTCCCGGATACTGTAGCTTGTGTCGCTTGCGTGTGTTGCGTTCACTGAAGAAGATATTTGCTCTCATTACGACGGGAACGTGATTTCTTTTTTTTTATTACTAATATTTATTCAGCAAAACGACCCAAGCTGATCAACCCAACGAGACGACCTCGTCACATGTAAGCACTATCAACTGTTCTTTTTTTATTTTAGCGCTAGGATGCAGTTTAACCTCAAATAAAATAACATACATTGGAGGTGCGGACACAGTTTTCCACCGCGTTCAATCATCTTGCGTGTCGAGGATTGGTGCAAAACGGCAATATACCTGAAGCACGCAGCAAGCAGCCGCACCAGCAGCGCTCCGAGAACTACAACTAAGATGGCGGCAGTGCCACTGTCGGAAACTCGCGCATGCGCAGATGGTCTGGTGAGATCGGTCTATTGGTCTTGCGACCGCTTGGCCGGATGCGACCGGGGGATGTCTTTGTGTACAATCGCTGTCTGGTCGTAATTACGGAACTCGGAGCGTTCAGGTGAACCGGCCCCCAGCTGCATGTAATGACCGAGTGTCATTAGACTGGCGTGCAACGCACTATCGCGTACACATTTCGCCAGTGGCCAGGGCCTGGGAAGATTCGCGCTGCTTTGTGGCGGCTTCTTGAAAGAGACGTTGGTACGCGGGCCTGTTGAGCCAGAGCCGAGCTTTCGGCGCTGGCGGACGTCAGGGGCATGCTCAGACTATAACGTAGGGGAGAGTGAGATGACACGTGTTGCGCAGTGAACCTATCCTCTCGCGTGTTGTAGATTGTATCGTACGTTAGACCAATGCCGTGTCTATCATGAAAGTGTTTGTGCCATTGGTTGTGGTGATGCCAACCCCCAAGTGTGATTGGTTTGTTGAGGGACTCTTTGTCTAACTGAAGGTTGAAAAGAGGCTGTTTTGGATGTGAGAGGAGAGCGGAGGTTCGGGCTTGGACCCGGGCAGACGCCTGAGCGTGGCAATAAAGCGTCTCTTCACTGGACAACGGCTCTTCCTTCGCGCTGCCACCGTGCACTCGAGTCATCGAGGGGCGCCGATTCGAACCTCAAACACCTTCCCTCCTTAGCTAGTGTTGAAGCTAGCAGAGGATAGTAGGGAAAGGAAATTAACTGGCGCTGTCGACCCTAGGATCGGAGAGCCCGCAGTGAGGAAGGTGCTGAAGCCCGGCGAAGCTGTCAAGACGCTCGCTGCTATTGGGACCTGCTGGTGAGCTGCCTGAAGCAGTACTGACAGTCCGAGCCTGCCGGTCAACTTTGGAGCCAGGAGTCGAGCGACACGTGAGCGCTAGGTGTCAGCGAACAAGGGCGAAGCCGAACGACTTCGTTGAGCGACACGAGGCGCTGCGGTGTCCTGCATCGGGAGGAGAGCGGCAAGAGACGTCGACGTGAGGGACTGACGCAACGGCGAGGGTGGTCCGGTGGAGCACCGTGAGCATCGAGCGACTTCGTAACGACAAGCGTCAGAGACGGGACTGACGCAGCTACAACTGACAGCGACACCGGGCGACGCATCACGGCAAGGTGAGGCTCGCTTTGTGCTCTCTCGGGGCCCTTTTTACTGAATGCACTTGCGTTCAGGCACACTCTGGGAGATGTCGGATTCAGAGGGAAATGTTATGGAAGGTGACAGTGTAAATCGATCGGATCGCACGCGCGAGTTGATGCTTGAGATAGAAGCATTAAAGCTCAAGCTTGAGCTGGAGAAGATGAGGTCGTCGCGTGCCTCTTCAGAGGAGCCGGAAATCTGTAACCGGCATAGCGGTATTGCATGGTACGCGAAAGAGTTGAAAGCAGTCCTTGCGCCCATGCCCACTAATGAGCCAATGATCCCCGCCTGGTTCAAGAATGTGGACGCTCTTTTTGCGGCGTTGAGCATACCTGAGGAAGTGCAGGGCACTGTTATATTGCCATTCTTAAGTGACAAGATGCGGACATTTGTTGCCAATCAATCGGAGGCTGGGGTAATGGCGTACCGAGATCTAAAATCTAAAGTTTTAAAGGAAATGCGGATGACTCCAAGTGAGTACCGCCGAATGTTTCTAGAAATTAAAAGAGAGGCAGATGAGTCTTGGAGCCAAGTGACAGCACGCCTGGAGACAATGTTCACATACTACCTCAGAAGTAGAGAGGTGCAGTCATTTGAGAGCCTTCAGGAATTGCTGATAGCTGATAGGCTGAAGCAGTTAATGTCAAATGATCTCCGCTCACTGGTCACTCAGCAGGAAGTAAAGGGCTGGTTGAAGCCCAAGGATATAGCGGAGTTAGCCGCAAATTTTGAAGAAAGCCTCGACGGCAGCAGGCAGAGCAATTACCGCCGCACTGCAGTAAGAAATCAGAATTATAGGCCGCACCCCAAACAATCCACTGGTCGAAACTTCAGCCCTAACTCAGGAGTATGTTTTGGATGCGGACAAAGGGGCCACTTTCAAAGGGATTGCGAGTCTTCACGAGACACTGCCGCTAAGAAAGCAGAGGTTGCGTGCGTAGCTCCCCAGAAGGAAAGGTCATTTGAGAGCCCTGCCACACCGCCGCGGTATCCTGCCTTTATGAACAATTCACTGATGGGTGATCCGAGGATCGAAATTTTCGTCGGAGACAAGCCCTGTTTCGCGCGCATTGACTCAGGCGCGGATATAACAGTGATAAGGGCGAAGGAGGTAACTGCCGAGATTTTGGGCCAGAGTAGTGGCATAATAAAGCTAACAGGTGCTTTCGGTCAGGGCGTTACAGCGCGCCTAATGTATGTGCCTCTCGGCCTTCCACACTCGTCAGGGAGCGCTACTCAGCGTGTGACTTTACTTTGCGCCGTAACTGATCAGTTGAGTACCAGTGCGTCCGTACTACTTACACCGGAAGATTACGAATGCCTTCGTCTCTGCCGTCAAGAGCTAATGAACGACCTGAAGAAGCATGATATGGGAATCAGCTGCACTACACAGGAGATGGCACCGGAGCGGCATTTACCATTGAGAGACCAAGAGCAGGTGTCTCAAGGCTCTAACCCTAGCGCTAACGCCGTGCAGCGCACATTAGAGGAACCACCAAGCAGTGAGCAACAGGTACCTAACACCGAGGGTGAGGCAAACACCTCGTTAGAAGATAAAGGAGAGGAGGAGCAGGACGCACAGGCGTTGGAACCGCAGGCGTCTAATTCCACGTCATGTTTGGAGCAGGGTCAGTTAGAAAGTCAGAATTCTGTAGGAGAATATATTATTGAGAACAGCGAGCGGCTTGGGCCGGTCACTGAGAGTTCTTTCGCAGAGGAGCAAAAACTAGATGAGTCACTGGCCGATGCTTGGCGCCAGGCAAAACACGGGTCGCACGGCATGGTAATTGACGGTCAGTTGCTCTATCATAGGGAGCAGTTAGACGGGAAACAATGCCTCCAGTTAGTAGTACCAAAGTCACGCCGAGCCGAAGTGCTAGAGTTGGCACACGACAGCCCTTGCGGTGGTCACTTCTCAGAAAAGAAAACGAAAAAGCGCATTAAAGCGTCCTTTTATTGGCCATCATTGGGATCGGATGTAAAGCAACATTGTCAGAGCTGTCATGGGTGTCAGGTTCACGCGCGCAGGCTTAAGACAGATCGGGTGCCTATAACGCCTTTGAACAGACCGCAGACACCTTTTGAGGTAATTTACCTTGACTGCATAGGCCCCCTTGAGCCAGCTTCCTCGCGGGGTCATAAGTATGCTTTAAGTGTTGTTGACCTGTGTACACGGTGGGCAGAAGTGATTCCACTGCGGGCATTGACAGCCAAGGCAACGTGTCAAGCTCTAATAGATGTGTTTAGTCGCTGCGGAACGCCTGAGCTGATATGTAGCGACCAAGGGACAAATTTCACGGCTAAACTAACGGTAGAGCTCATGGATAGGTTAGGCGTAAAAATGAGGTTCGCGACGCCCGATCACCCGCAGAGTAACGGCATCGTGGAACGCTGGAATGGGACATTCAAAGGTATGCTGCGCCACGTAATCGGCACGCACGGAAGAGATTGGAACCGCTACGTGCCTTGCTTGCTGTGGGCGTATCGCGAAGTGGCGCATGACATTACGGGGAAGTCACCGTTCGAACTTATGTATGGTCGCGCACCACATGGGCCCCTCAGCATTCTCCGTAAATCGTGGACTGGTGAGTGGACTCCTCCGATTGGGCTAAGCAACCAGCGGCAGTCTATTTGAAAGAGCTGAGACAACAAATGAGTGAGGTCGCAAAAGTTGTGGATGAGCGCAGCAGCGAAATCCAGAAGCTTTATACACAGAAGTATAACCTTCGCTCCACCCGGAAGGAGTTTTCAGTGGGGGATCAAGTCCTCGTCATGCAAAGTGAGGGCGGCAGCAAATTGCAACCGAAGTGGCAAGGACCAGTGGCCGTAAAAGAGAGAACGCGGGCCGACAGTTACGTTGTAGTGGACGCAACGGGTGCTGAGAGGCTAGTTCATGCTAATAAGCTCCGACCGTATCACGCGCGAGCTAACAATGTAGGGGTGGTATTCGAGGCCGACGCAGAGTGCGGGAACATTGAGATGGCACCGCATGCTGTAAAGTCGTGCGGCCAAGTTTCTGTGGCTGCCCAAGCAAGTGATGTAAGTTCTAGCCAAAGGGAGGAACTCAATGCGGTTCTTCATGAGTATAGAGAGGTGATGTCGGACCGGCCTGGCCGAAGTAAGTTTGGTGAGCACAAAATCACATTGTCACCCGGTGCTAAGCAGACACGACCACATATGTATAGAGTACCAAGGGCATTAAGGGCAGAAACTGGACGGCCAATTGCATTCCTTAGTAAGAAATTGAGCCCGTTGCAACAAAAGTGGTCCACAATTGAACGGGAGGCGTTTGCAATTGTGTGGGCGCTAGAGTCTTTGGGTACGTGGCTATTTGGCACAAAGGTCAAAATAAAGACTGACCATGACCCGCTGAATATGTTAATGTAGGGTCTGTAATATTGGAAGGGGTAAAAATGGCTTATAGAAAGTGCTTTACGCGTATTGTGGTTAATGGGCATGTTACTGAAAGCTTTCAAGTGAGAAATGGCGTGCGGCAGGGTGATCCCATCTCAGCTTTATTATTCGCAATATACATGGAACCTTTCTGTATGAAGATTATTGGGAACGATAGAATAAGGGGGTATCAACTAATGGAAAGTGAAGTCAAAATGTTAACATATGCAGATGACATTGCTGTGTTTTGTCGCGATAAAGAAAGTGTCAGTGAAGTGATACGTGATGTGGTCTCGTTTTGCAAGTTCACAGGTAGTGCAGTAAACTGGGATAAATGCCTAGGCTTGTGGCACGGATCTTGGGAGACCACCCCGCAAAACTATGCAAATATGAGATGGTCAATTGTACCAACTAAGTACCTTGGTGTCCCCCTGCAGCATTACAGAGACACAAATGATTATTGGAAGGAGATATGTGAATGTACACGCGAAAAGACTCAAAGCTGGCATGGTAGGGAACTTTCTATGTTTTCTAGAGCGACTGCATGTAATTGGTTCATTATTTGTAAAGTATGGTATGTCCTGCAGTTCCTCTTCATGACACGAGCAAATGTGCAAAAATTGCATAGAGTTTTAGCAGTTTTTGTTTGGGGGTCGGTATGGGAGCGTACTAGCCGGACAAACTTATTTCATTCTTCCAAAAATGGTGGTCTAGGATTGGCTCATCTGTTTCTGAAGCAAATAGTGTCAAGATTTATTTTTTTGCGTGACCAATGTAACCCTTTTCTGCGAACGTTTATGCAAATTGTACTGTGTGACAAGATTCCTGATTATGTGGTATCAAATGTGTCTGTAAAATGTAACCTGCGTGGATATTTAAGAGAAGTAGTGATGGCATACGGAATATTGAAGGTGCGGTTTCATCAGACTACTTATCTGATGTAACGAGGAAAGCGTCTCTACAGAGATTTACGTGACGTTTATGTTACCTCAGCCCATCTACAGAGCGATATATCATGTTGGCCATGAGCGTGACGTATTTAAGAGGGTAAAAATGATGACCGTACGTGCAAGCGCAAAGACATTCTTCTTCCAGCTGCACAGCGAAACATTGCCGGTAAAACCGTGGCTACAAGAGAAGGGTTTCTTCGTGCCGTGGTCGATAGATTGCCTTATCTGAAAAAAACCCGAGACTATCAACCACATTTTTCTTGACTGTTGGGACGCTGTTTTTCTGTGGGACATTTTGCAGCGCACCTTGAAAAAGGACTTGCCAATCACGCCATACGGTATTAGATTTTTGGCTACGGAAAATCAAGATGGTGTGCCTTATGACATGTTTATGTTGCTTGTGCTTCACAGCGTGTGGCGAACAAGAATGGCTGTGCGCCATGTAGATAAAGATGCCCGATCTGCGCATGAATATTTCACAGAAAGCATTGTATACATACGAGATGTGTACAAGTCTAGGGACGAACAACCCGAATGGGTCTCGTTATTAGATGAGTTGGCTGCAATGAAGCGCTTTTAAATAAAACCAGTCGCAGCCAGGCTGGTGATTTTAGACTGGTTACGAAGTGCTTGTAAATTTCTGTTATGTGCAAACGTGGCAATAAAGAAAAAAAAATCCGGCATGGTCTAGTGGCTAGGATACCTGGCTCTCACCCAGGAGGCCCGGGTTCGATTCCCGGTGTCGGAAATGTTTTTTTTATTCGCTTTTTATTTATTCTTTATTTGAGCGTGTCGATTCGATATTTTTGCGCTTGCAGTCGAATGAGCAGGAGGCGTGCTTCATTCATCCTCGCTCTCCGGCATGGTCTAGTGGCTAGGATACCTGGCTCTCACCCAGGAGGCCCGGGTTCGATTCCCGGTGTCGGAAATATTTTTTATTCGCTTTTTATTTATTCTTTATTTGAGCGTGTCGATTCGATATTTTTGCGCTTGCGGTCAAATGAGCAGGAGGCGTGCTTCACTCATCCTCGCTCTCCGGCATGGTCTAGTGGCTAGGATACCTGGCTCTCACCCAGGAGGCCCGGGTTCGATTCCCGGTGTGGGAAATGTTTTTTTTATTCGCTTTTTATTTATTCTTTATTTGAGCGTGTCGATTCGATATTTTTGCGCTTGCGGTCAAATGAGCAGGAGGCGTGCTTCACTCACGCTCGCTCTCCGGCATGGTCTAGTGGCTAGGATACCTGGCTCTCACCCAGGAGGCCCGGGTTCGATTCCCGGTGTCGGAAGTACTTTTTGGCCTGCGTCACTCTTGGTCTTTAATTTATTTATTTATTTATTTATTTATTTATTTATTTATTTATTTATTTATTTATTCATTTATTTATTTTCATTGTTGGGTTTTCGTTCATTCAAGTGGGAGGCGCGCTTTATTCCTCTCAGCTCTCCGGCATGGTCTAGTGGCGGATTCTACTTCCGGCCACCGTAGGGTGCGGACGTGTCTGACATGAGCTCCGTAGGAGCGGCTTCAGCGGCCCAGCAGGGCCGCGGTTCAAGGTTTTTTGCCAACGAGGATCCGGATTACCAGGTACTTCTGCCTCAACTACCGACAGGGCGACTCGTTATTAATACGTTATTTTTACACGCCGATGTACGTGCAAGGCCATACAGGGTGGAACATTTCCGTGATATGCTGTCAAGCATGAAATTGCTGACGGACGTGGTTGCCCTGGGGGCGTATCGAATGAGTCACGTTTGGGCCGTAACGTTCAAAAGTTGTGACGCAATGAAAGAATTGTTACGGGCGAAAGAAGTGAATGTGAAGGACAGCCGGTGCATCGTCATTGACCCCGGCAATCAAGCACTGCACCTGAAGCTACATTGGATGCTGCATACCGTGCCGGATGAAGACATTCGTGAAGCCCTGGCACCCTACGGCCGAGTCACTGACGTGGCGAGGGAAAAGTGGCGTGTGCTCGGCCTTCAGGATAAAGGCTCTTCGACTCGACTGGTCACCCTGGTGCCGAGGAAGGGCCTGGGGGCGGATGACGTACCCCATCTGCTACGCATAGCAGGTGAGGAAGCCCTAGTAGTTATTCCTGGAAGAGCACCACTCTGCCTTCGGTGCCGCAACACAGGACACATCCGGCGCGACTGCCGCGTCCCGCGCTGCACACGTTGTCGCCGTCACGGCCATGAAGAGTCGCAGTGCGTGAGGACGTACGCAAACGTGGCAGTGCCAACGGCCGCAGACGAAAACGCTGAACTTCTTATGGAAGAAGTGGAAGCTGAGGAAGCCTCAGCCGGAAGCGTCAAGGAGGCGAAAGCCTCTGCGACGGAATCGGCGAAACCGCAGGGACAAACGGCCGGAGCAGCGCGTGGGCCAGGAGGACCTTCAAGGCATGTGAACAAGGACTCGACCATCGACGCCCAAAAAAAGGACACAGCGACGAAGACAGCGCCCGACATCTCGGAATCAGCTGGCACCGAACCTATGACGTAAGCAAGGCTGGAGGCTCGACAGGGAAGAGGACGCGAGAGGAGTCAACGAACGACGGCACGAAGACCGACGCAATGAACAGCGAGGAACCACCGCAAAAGGCGGCGGGAATGCGTCGGTTCTCAATACGGCCCTCGCCGAATATCCCGCCGGACAAGAGAACGGCGGAAACGACACCTAAGTAGACTGAGAGACTTGTTCCTGCGAAAGCACTCGGGCGCGCCCTCGAGTGCTAACCATTACCGAAGGAATGGCGTGGACAGCGGCTCCTCGAGAAAGGTACGCTGTGGACTGCATTTGTTTAGAAAACCAGCTGCTCTGGCCGTAATGAACACTTGTTGACATAACTATGAGTAGAGTTAACGGTGCTACGTGTGATTATGTGCTGTTATGTGTTGTGTTTAATTCTTTCAAGTATTAGCAATGAATTTGGAGAGGGGAATTAGAGTTGCTACTATTAATGTGCGCGGCCTCGCAGCAAGGCGGAGGCAGTACCAGCTGAGCCGTCTATGCGTTGAAAAGGACCTTGATATTATCGCCATACAAGAGACGAAAGTTGAAAGTGAGGAGCAAACAAACAATATGGTAATGCCCTTTAAAACATATTACAACGTATGCATCTGTCACGCTGTCGGCACGTCTGGTGGCTGCGCTGTCTTGGTTCGAAGAGGCATTGGTATAAGTGAAGAGGCCGTCACTGTGAACGAAAACGGAAGACTGATAGTCCTCGACTTTCATTTTAGCGGATCACAATGGAGGCTTATCTGTTTGTATGCGCCAAATGACATAAACGAAAGGGAAGTTTTCTTCACGGAGGTCGAACGGTACCTTCAATGCGACAGACAGATCATTTTTCTGGGTGATTTTAACTGTGTGTGTTATGCAGAAGATCGCGCTAAACGTACTACCGCTCGTGACAGGAGTGCAGTGTTCTTAAACACTTTAATAAGCGATTACAACCTAGAAGATGTAGGTCGCCTTATGGCCAGTACATTGCAGCCGCCATTTACGCACTATCAGCGAGATAGCCAGGCAAGACTTGACAGAGCCTATATCTCGTTAGATCTAGTGCCTTTTTGCGATAGCTATGTTGTACAGCCGGTGTCTTTTAGCGACCATAGCATAGTATGGTTTACACTGGGTACCAAGCCCAAAAAACTGCGGTTTGATTGGGTGATGTGGAAGTTTAACGAAAAACACTTGGATGATGAGAAGTTTGTGAATGATGTTACCAGCCAGATTAGAAACTTGTTAAGAAATAAGTTTTTACATTACGCGGAAGCATGGGAAGACTTTAAGGTCCACGTGAAGATGGCTGCGATTGAGATAGGCACCACTAGACGCTATAATGAAAAAATGAGAGAAAACGAGCTCCAGAAGGAACTCGATTTCCTTATTTCAATGGATAGTGCGCAGCCGGGAAAGTATCGCGAAGAAATTAGAAAAATAAAAAGCGAGATGGAAGCCATTGACAGAGAAAAATATAGAGCAGCAGTTATTAGGGCACGTGCGGAAAGACTATGGGCTGATGGAACGCCGAACAAACGCGCTCTTGCTGATGAAAAGCGGTATGCGAGAAAAAATGAGATAGGACAGATTACTTATCGTGATGGTGTTACTTCTGACAAGAATATGATAGAACAGGCCTTCATAGAACATTACCGCCAATTGTTCGGGGTCCCAATCCATGCGGGAGATGAATATGAAGCACGGTTTTTAAATTTCATGCCACGTGTCGATAACGAGGTCAAAGCTAGTCTGGAGGAACCGATGAGCGTGCGGGAAATAGAACGCGCAATCGAAGAACTTCCTGCAGGCAAGTCGCCAGGTCCCGATGGATTAGGAGCTGCTTTCTACAAGGCATTTGCACCTTGGCTTGCTAAAGTATTGCAGCATGTATACGCGGAGGCATACGAAAAGCAACGGGTGCCACCGTCTTTCAGGAGTGCGCACATGGTTTTAATACCTAAAACAGATGACCACAAGACGCTCTTATCGGTGGGTGGTTACAGGCCAATCAGCCTTACAAATACCGATTACAAGATATTCATGAAGGTGTTGGCAAAGAGACTTCAAGCAGTCGTAACTGAACTAGTCGGCCCGCACCAAACTTGCGGCATTAAAGGTCGCACGATTGCTACAAACACACACGTAGCACGAAGTGTTCTGGAGTGTTGCGATGCTTTCGCTGGACGCGTTGCTTTGTTGCAGCTTGACCTGGCGAAAGCCTTCGACCGCGTATCCCACGTGTTCTTTTTCTTATTTAGAGTACGTGAATGTTGGAAAAATAATTTTAGATGGCGTGAGAATGGCCTATGACCAATGTACTACACAGATTATAATTAACAAGTCTCTCAGCGCAAAGCTTTCAGTGATGTCTTCCCTCAGACAAGGGTGTCCTCTAAGCCCATTGCTTTTCGCGCTATATCTCGAGCCCTTTTGTTTAGCAGTGATGCGCAATGAAAACATCCGAGGTTTCAAATTACAACGTGCTGAAGTTAAAATACTGGCATACGCTGACGACATCGCGGTTTTCTGCGAGGATCGCGACAGCGTTCTTGAAGCTGTAAGCCTCGTAAAGACATACTGTGAGCAATTTGGAGCTCAGATAAATTGGGAGAAGAGCCTCGGGATTTGGCACGGTCACTGGGACAATACACCGGCTCATTCTGCAAACGTCCGGTGGTCAACAACGCCGGCTAAGTACTTGGGTGTGCCCCTCGAGCACTATAAGGACAGTAAGCAGTATTGGTGTGACGAGGCAGAGAGAATGAGGGAAAAAACAAAGGCTTGGCAGGGGCGCCATTTATCAATGTTTGGACGCGCCACCGTGTGTAATATTTTCTTAATGGCGAAAGTGTGGTACGTCTTGCAAATCCTATCTATGTGTCGTTCAAATGTGCAAAAAATGCACCGTGTTTTTGCCGTATTCATATGGGCTTCAAGTTGGGAGAGGGCAAGCAGAACCAATTTGTTTCGTTCCGTCCGCAGTGGTGGGCTAGGTCTGTCACATTTCTTTATCAGACAAATTGTGTCTCGTTTTCTTTTTTTGCGTGAGCAGACAAACGATTTTCTGCGCACAGTGATTCAAGTTAGATTGGGGAAAGCACTGCCGCAATTTCTTGTAACTTCCGCAGATATGACGGGAGGAAGCGTCACTGGCTATTTGCGTGAAGTGGTTGATTCTTTCCGTTTTTTGTACACTCGCTTTTCAATGGAGTATTTCTGTTCTGTGACAAGAAAAACACTGTACAGAGATTTAGTTGATTCAATGTTGCCGATACCTTTGTACAGATCTGTAAACTGGGGAGGCCACGGAGACGATGTATTGAAACGGGTTAAAAAGATGCCAATTAGACCTTCTCAAAAAACGTTTTTCTTCAAGCTACATACAAACACGCTACCCGTAAAAACATGGCTGGATGAAAAAGGCATAGATGTTCCATGGACTGTAAACTGCTTGCTTTGCAACAAACCAGAAACCATCGAACATGCTTTCATCGACTGCTGGGATGCAATCTTCCACTGGGACGTCTTACAGCGGACCCTTAAAAAAGAACTACCGATTACGCCTTTGGGAATTCGTTTTTTACCAACAGATAATGCGGGGGGAGTTCCGTACGATATGTTTATGCTCCTTGGCCTCCACAGTCTGTGGAAAACGAGAATGGCAGTTAGACATGTTGATGTGGATGCCCGTTCGACGAGAGTCAACTTCATCGAAAGTATTGCGTATATTCGGGAAATATATCGTGCGCAGAGTGAACCACCCGTGTGGGTGGAGATTCTTGATGAGTTAGTGAAACTTAAGAGATTTTAATAATGTAATGTTAGCCAAAGTGTGGTTGACATGTTTTAGCATGTACATATGTATTCCTTTGTTATGCATGCAGGCAATAAAGAAAAAAAAATCCGGCATGGTCTAGTGGCTAGGATACCTGGCTCTCACCCAGGAGGCCCGGGTTCGATTCCCGGTGTCGGAAATATTTTTTTTATTCGCTTTTTATTTATTCTTTATTTGAGCGTGTCGATTCGATATTTTTGCGCTTGCGGTCGAATGAGCAGGAGGCGTGCTTCACTCATGCTCGCTCTCCGGCATGGTCTAGTGGCTAGGATACCTGGCTCTCACCCAGGAGGCCCGGGTTCGATTCCCGGTGTCGGAAATATTTTTTTATTCGCTTTTTATTTATTCTTTATTTGAGCGTGTCGATTCGATATTTTTGCGCTTGCGGTCGAATGAGCAGGAGGCGTGCTTCACTCATCCTCGCTCTCCGGCATGGTCTAGTGGCTAGGATACCTGGCTCTCACCCAGGAGGCCCTGGTTCGATTCCCGGTGTCGGAAATATTTTTTTTATTCGCTTTTTATTTATTCTTTATTTGAGCGTGTCGATTCGATATTTTTGCGCTTGCGGTCGAATGAGCAGGAGGCGTGCTTCACTCATCCTCGCTCTCCGGCATGGTCTAGTGGAATTCCACTTCCGGCCGCTGAAGCGAACGGACGTGCGATGGCTGGCTCCAGCGGAGCGGTGACAGCGGCCCATTTAAGCCGCGGAAACAGGTCTTTTGAAGATAAGGACTATGTAGTTGTATTGCCAAACCTTCCTACAGGGCGTATTGTTTTAAATACGGTGTTTTTGCATGCTGACGTACGAGCCCGGCCGTATCGAGTGGAAGATTTCCGTGACACTCTGGCAAGCCTGCGATTGCTCCCCGAGGTGGCTGCGTTGGGGGCGTATAGGATGAGCCATGTGTGGGCGGTGACTTTCAAGAACATGGACGCAGTCAAGAAGATCCTGGCGCACGGAGACATCAAGGTTAAAAACTGCCGTTGTCTCGTCATAGATCCGGCAAACCAAGATGTGCGTATGAAGGTGCACTGGCTGCTGCACAACGTTCTTGATGAAGATGTGCGACGTGCGTTCGAGCCGTATGGTCAAGTGACTGACATTAGCAGGGAGCGGTGGCGTGTAAACGGCATCACCGAAAAGGGCTCCACGACCCGCATTGTGACACTTCGGTTGAAGGTGGGCGTTAAAATTGATGACCTGCCTCATCAAGTGAACGTAAGCGGTGAGCAGGCTTTGGTGGTTGTAGCAGGCAGAGCGCCAGTTTGCCTACGTTGCCGAGCAAAGGGGCACATACGGCGCGATTGCCGTGTACCACGATGTGGTATCTGCCGAAGGTTTGGCCATGAGGATAATGACTGCACGCTGTCTTATGCCAGCGTTCTAGGTCCAGCGTTCTAGGTCCAGCTACTGGCAACGACCAAACTGAGCTGTTCATGGATGAACATGAAGCGGAAGAAGCAGCAAGTACGACCGGGACAAAAGAACAGGTTACGCCCCAACTGGCGGAATCAAGTAAGCCCTGCGGGATAGCGGACGGAAAGGTCGTGGAGAAGCCGTCTGAGCCAGAGCCACTGAAGCAAGAAGAAGCAGTCAACGCAGAGCAGCACCTGCCTACTGTAAATGATCCCAGTGACGCCGAGACACTGAAAGACATGGAGGTCAGCGAAAACACAGGCAGTGGACTAGCTGGAAAGCGGCCGAGAGAAAATGGGGGCGAAGGCGAGAGTTCCTCCGGGGATTGTGGTGGTGGAGAACCACCAACTAAAACCTCAGGAATTCGGCGTCCGACTTTGAGGCCACGGCCGAACTTCCAAGCCAACTCACGGGCGGAGGCCAAGCAGCTTCCGCAGCATACGCCACCTGGGACTTGAGACTCTTGTGCCTTTTCCGGACAGAAAGTAACCCGTAAGTGAGTATTGTTTGCCCAGCAATATGCCTGTAAAATGTTATGGGCGTGGTGTAAAGAATTTTGCAACCGCTTTTTTTTTACAAGCGTTCACCTGAAGTAGACACTGTTTTTCGCACGCTCACAAAGATAAAAGTATGGCTTACAAAATAGAAGCAGCCTTACGTGTCGCTACACTTAACGTTAGAGGCTTACGTTCTAGGAGGCGGCAGTATCAGTTACGTCGTCTGTTGCTTGAAAATGACGTTGATATTGCCGCCGTGCAGGAAACAAAAATTGAATCTGAAGAGCAGATGGATACTATATTTTCGACTTTCCGCTCTAGCTACAATATATGTGTAAGTCATTCTTTAGGTACGTCAGGTGGATGTCTTCTTTTTATGAAGAACACAATTGGTTTTGTTGAAGAATGCGTACAAACTGATAATAAAGGACGATTAGTAGCATGTGATTTTCTTTTTTCGGGTGTGAGTTGGCGCGTTGTTTGCGTATATGCGCCAAATAGACAGCATGATAGGAAAATGTTCTTTGAAAACCTTGAAGTGTATCTATCGAGTGATAAGACAACAATAATTCTAGGCGATTTCAATTGTGTCTGTAATGCCGAAGACAGGGCATGTAAAACGCCTATACGTGACTCTAGTGCCTTGTTTTTGGATTCGATGGTTCGTGAGCGAGATTTGGAAGACGTGGGATATGTACTATCGCAGGCTACCATCTACACACATTACCAGTTCAATAGTCAGGCCAGGCTCGACAGAGCCTATGTGTCTACGTCGTTGCTTCCCCTGTGCCAAGACTACGCTGTGAAGAATGTCTCATTTAGTGACCACAGTCTAGTCATGTTCACCATTAATAAAAAAGAAAAGCCCAAATTTAATTGGGACCTCTGGAAGCTGAACAATAAGTTACTTGAGGATGAAAAGTTTGTGGAAAACATAGAGAAGGAATTAAAAGAAGTGGTTGAGGGCAACATAACCAGTCTAATTCACGCATGGGAGTGTTTCAAGGAAAAAGTAAAAATAGATGCGATTGTAAGGTCAGCTTCAATAAAGCACACCAAATTGAAAGATGAAAGGCAACTACAGTGCGAACTCGATTTTTTGCTCTGTCAAGAGTGCACGCAACCTGGCATGCGCAGCAAAGAAATCAAAGAAGTGAAACAAAAATTAGAGGCCGCAGAGGTGGAAAGATACAGAGGAGCGGTAGTACGCGCACGCGCAGAAAGGCTTTGGTGTGGCGAGGTTCCTACGAAACGTGCAGTAGCAGATGAAAAGAGCTACGCGACAAGAAACGAAATCCAGGCGATAGAATACAAAAATGAAGTTACAAAAGATAAAACACAGATTGAGCGCGCGTTTGTGGAATATTTCCAACAGTTGTTGGGGGGGCGTAAAACAGGACAGCAGCACGTACGTTCGGCATTTCTTGTCACTTATGCCGAAGATTGATGACGACGCGAAAGCTAGATTAGAAGCACCCATCTCTGTCAGAGAAATTGAAATGACCATTGAAAAAATGAACAACGGAAAGACGCCGGGCCCAGGTGGACTAGGTGTTGCATTCTATAAGAAATTTAAAAGTCTTGTGGCAGAAGCTCTGCGGAATATGCTAGGTGAGGCATACGAAAATAAAGAATTACCAACATCCTTCAGAAGAACGCACATAGTGTTAATCCCAAAAAGTGACGACCCTACGAAACAGCTGTCTGTCAAGTCGTACAGACCAATAACCCTAGCGAATGTTGACTACAAAATATTCATGGGAGTGTTAGCCAGGCGGATTCAAACTGTGATTAAAGAAATAGTCGGACCACATCAAACTTGTGGCATAAAAGGCAGAACGATTACGACGAATATTCACATTGCAAGAAATATTTTAGAATGCTGTGATGAGTTTGAGTCTCGAGTAGCTATGTTACAAATTGATCTCGAGAAGGCGTTTGATCGCGTGAACCACGATGTACTCTTGAACATTCTTGACTACGTCAACATAGGAACTGCGGTGCTAGAAGGGGTACGAATGGCGTACACGGGGTGCACTACGAGGATTGTGATAAACAAACAGCTTAGCGAGAATATACAAGTCTTATCGAGCGTAAAACAAGGATGTCCTGCGTCTGCACTGCTTTTTGCTATCTATTTAGAACCCCTATGTCAGAAAGTGCTACAGAATGACCAGGTGCGAGGGTTTCGCTTGATGTCCGCGGAGGTCAAAATGCTTAGTTACGCGGACGATATTGCTGTGTTCTGCCAAGACCGGGAGAGTGTCAGAGCAGCACTAAACGATGTGAAGTCCTTCTGTGAGTGCACGGATAGTAAAGTAAATTGGAGTAAGTGCCTTGGAATATGGCATGGAAACTGGCACAGCACACCAACATTATATGAAAACATTACGTGGAAGGTAACACCTGACAAGTACTTAGGTGTACCTCTCCAACACTACAGGGACACAACAGAATATTGGAGAGAAGAAACGGAACAGCTAAAAATCAAGACGAAAAAGTGGGGAGGGCGAGACTTTTCCATTTTTACGAGGTCAACAGTCAGCAATATATTTCTTATTTCACGAGTGTGGTATGTTTTACAAGTGCTATTTATGTCACGCGTTGCCGTACAAAAGCTCCACAGAGTGTTGGCAGTGTTTATCTGGGCTTCGACGTGGGAGAGGACAAGTCGCACAAATCTGTTCCGTTCTGTGCAAAGTGGGGGGCTATGTCTTGTACACTTGTTCCTGAGGCAGATAGTGGCCAGGTTTATTTTTTTACGAGATCAAGGTGATTGTTTTTTGAGAACGGTGATACATGTGCGGTTGTCCAATTTTTTGCCTGATTTTATTGTAACCACAGTCAACGGGGCGACAAGGCGACCTAGGGGTTACATGCAAGAAGTGATTGCGGCTTTGGAAATTTTGAGAGTGCGATTTTCGATGGAGTATCTCTCTAAGGTGTCGCGAAAGAGACTGTACAACGACCTCGTAGAAATTATGTTGCCAGAGCCTCTGTATAGAACATTGTACCCCAATGGGCCAGGGGATGACGTCTTAAAGAGAGTGAAAAAGATGCCAGTTCGGCCCTCAGTTAAGACATTCTTTTTCAAACTTCATAGAGGCACACTCCCTACATTACCTTGGCTCCGTGAAAAAGGAATATTTGTCCCTTGGTCAGTAGACTGTATTATCTGCAGAAAACCTGAGACAGTTGACCACATTTTTCTTGACTGTACTGATGCAGTCTTTCTCTGGGACATCCTTCAAAGGACCTCGAAGAAAGAACTGCCCGTTACGCCGTATGGCATTCGTTTTCTGCCTGTCATAAGCGTAGGGGGTGTGCCCTACGATATGTTCATGGCACTGGTTCTTCACAGTGTGTGGAGAACACGGATGGCAGTGCGAAACGTAGACGTGAATCCCCGGCCTGCTCGAGAGTATTTCATTGAAAGTGTACAATATTTGATGACTGCATACGAGGCACAAAATGATAAGCCAGAGTGGTTCCCCTGTTTGGTTGAATTGGTTGGCATGAAGCGTCTGCCTTTTTAACTCCCATGTGCTGCAAGGTGGGGCAGCACTTTTATATGTGACACTGCAATGTATTTTTATATGTTGAGTTGTACTTTGTTTGCTAAGCAGGCAATAAAGAAAAAAAAAAATCCGGCATGGTCTAGTGGCTAGGATACCTGGCTCTCACCCAGGAGGCCCGGGTTCGATTCCCGGTGTCATTTTTTATTCGCTTTTTATTTATTCTTTATTTGAGCGTGTCGATTCGATATTTTTGCGCTTGCGGTCAAATGAGCAGGAGGCGTGCTTCACTCATGCTCGCTCTCCGGCATGGTCTAGTGGCTAGGATACCTGGCTCTCACCCAGGAGGCCCGGGTTCGATTCCCGGTGTCGGAAATATTTTTTATTCGCTTTTTATTTATTCTTTATTTGAGCGTGTCGATTCGATATTTTTGCGCATGCGGTCGAATGAGCAGGAGGCGTGCTTCACTCATGCTCGCTCTCCGGCATGGTCTAGTGGCTAGGATACCTGGCTCTCACCCAGGAGGCCCGGGTTCGATTCCCGGTGTGGGAAGTAATTTTTTTATTCGCTTTTTATTTATTCTTTATTTGAGCGTGTCGATTCGATATTTTTGCGCTTGCGGTCGAATGAGCAGGAGGCGTGCTTCACTCATGCTCGCTTTCCGGCATGGTCTAGTGGCTAGGATACCTGGCTCTCACCCAGGAGGCCCGGGTTCGATTCCCGGTGTCGGAAACGCTTTTTTTTATTCGTTTTTTATTTATTCTTTATTTGAGCGTGTCGATTCGATATTTTTGCGCTTGCGGTCGAATGAGCAGGAGGCGTGCTTCACTCATCCTCGCTCTCCGGCATGGTCTACGCAAGGCTCCTGCAAGGCATCAGCGTGGCGTTGACAGCGCACGTAGTACGAGGTAGGTGCCGTGCGGTCCGTTCGTTCTCACAAAAACATAACCATGGCGAATGACACTGCACTTCGTTTTGCAACGTTAAATGTTCGAGGGCTGTGTTCCAGAAAGCGGCAGTATCAGCTTAGCCGGCTTTTCTTGGAAAAGAATATTGATATAGCGGCAGTGCAGGAAACATAGATAGAACTCGAAGAGCAAACGGACCGCATGGTGCAACAGTTCCGCAATAGATACAATGTTTGTGTAGCGCATGCTGTTGGAACGTCAGCTGGCTCCGCCATTTTCGTTAGGAATGATTTGGGCATAATAGAAGAGAGGGTTGTTTCATGCCAAAGCGGACGGCTGCTGCTTGTTGATTTTTCATTGTCGGGCTTAGAGTGGCGTGTGTTATCGGTTTACGCGCCGCATACCGAGAATGAACGGTCAGCCTTCTTTGAAAGTGTACGCCAGTATTTGGAATGTTCAAGGAAAATGGTAATGCTTGGAGATTTCAATTGTGTGTGTTTTGCAGCAGACCGAGTGAAAAACCGCCCGGTACGAGATAAAAGCGCCCTTCTTTTAAGTACCCTTGTGCAAGAAGCTAATCTCGAAGACGTTGGTCACCTTCTATCGAGCGATGACGTGGCTGCCTTCACGCACTTTCAGGGGCAGAGCCATGCTAGGCTTGACAGAGCATATGTATCATTAGACCTTGTACAAAAGTGTGGCGATTATGGTGTGAAACATGTGTCGTTCAGCGATCATAGTCTCGTAATGTTCAGTGTAGGTAAAAGGCAACCCAAGTCGAAATTCAACTGGAAGACGTGGAAATTTAACAATGAGATACTGCAGAATGAATCATTCTGTGAATATGTGAAAGAAAAGCTGGATAAATTGGCCGGCACTAAGGAAGGTAACGTGCTGGAAATGTGGGAAATTTTCAAACAGGAAGTTAAGATAAGAGCAATAGAGGAAGCCACTTTAGCTACGTATAACAAAAGGAAAAAAGAAAAAGAAATACAACGCGAGCTGAATTTTTTGTACTCAGTCGAAATGGAAAGCCCAGGAAGTAAAACCAAAGAAATAAAAGAACTGAAGAGTCAGCTGGAGCTTATCGATGAAGTTCAAAGGCGCAGGGTGTGGCTGGACGAAACGCCGACTAAACGTGCTCTATAAGACGAAAAGGCGTATGCGAGGCGGAATAAGATCAGGATGATTAGGTACGCGAACGAAATTACGAAAGAACCTCAACTAATAGAGCAGGCATTCCTTGAGCATTATGGAGAAATATTCGGTACGGTAGAGCACGTTACGGAAGAGTTTAAAACAGAATTTCTACTAAACATGCCCCGATTAGAAGATAATGTGCGAGAGCGCTTGGAGTGGCCTTTAACCATCGGTGAAGTAGAAGCAGCAATTGAAGGTTTAGCTCGAGGCAAGTCGCCGGGCCCTGACGGACTCGGGGCAGGTTTTTATAAAGTCTTCAAAAGCGACATAAGCCAGGCGCTTTTGAAAGCGTTTAATGAGGCCTACACGCAGAAGCAGGTTCCTCCGTCTTTTCGGACATCCCACGTGGTTCTTATACCGAAAACAGAGGATCCAGACAAATTGTTGAATGTGGACGCTTACCGTCCGATATCACTGATGAACGTCGATTACAAGATATTCACCAGGGTGCTCGGAAAGAGACTGCAGGGGGTGGTAACAAGTATTGTAGGACCGCATCAAACATGCGGCATCAAAGGGAGGTCAATATACACAAACATACTGCCAGAAGCATATTAGAATGCTCTGAAGAATTGGGCGAATGTGGAGCCATGTTGCAGCTGGACTTGCAAAAGGCTTTCGACCGGGTTGCTCATGAGATTCTTTTTTGCATACTTGAACACGTAAATGTAGGGCACCTAATCATAGATGCTGTAAAGATGTGTTACGAGGAATGCACTGCTCACCTCATAATAAACAAGCTTAGAGGTCACGAGAGCGTTTAACGTGCGGTCATCTGTGAGACAGGGATGTTGTTTATCTCCCCTTTTATTCGCCATATACTTGGAACCGCTTTGTAGAAAGATAAACAGCAATAGCAAGGTAACTGGTTTTACACTGCAGTCCGCAGAAGTGAAAATACTTGCATACGCCGACGACATCGCGCTGTTTTGTCGCGATAAAGAAAGTGTGAAAACCGCGGTCGACGAGGCGCTTTTATATTGTAAGATGACAGGAAGTGCCATCAACTTTGATAAATCTTCGGGTTTCTGGATCGGAAGATGGAAGGACCCCCCCAGTAGGTTTGTAAATGTACAGTGGACCGTCACGCCAGCAAAATACCTATGGGTTCCACTTGAACACTATCGAAACGCCACGGATTACTGGAATGCAGAAACTGAAAGGGTCCGCGAGAACACATTGAAGTGGGGAGGTCGTAATCTTTCCATGTTTGGCCGAGCGATGGTCTGCAATTTGTTTGTCGTTGCAAAAATATTTTACGTGCTTCATGCTTTGTGTATGTCAAGAGCTAACATGCAGAAATTACACAGAGTGCTCGCTGTTTTTGTGTGGGGATCAAGTTGGGAGCGAACAAGCCGCACTAATTAACTTGTTTCGGTCTGTCGAAAATGGTGGGCTAGGTTTAGCACATTTGTTTATACGGCAGATTGTGTCAAGATTTCTTTACTTACGGGACCAAAAGAACCCATTTCTGTTGACAGTGCTTCATGTAAGGCTTTGCGATGAACTACCAGAATTCATTGTGTCGTCGCGACGGTGTGTTTATGGCAGAGTGCGAGGGTTCCTAAAAGAAATTGTCTGGGCTGTTCAATTCTTGAAGGTGCGGTTTTCTATGGAATACCTGAGTAATGTTCCGCGGAAGCGTCTGTACAAGGATTTACGAGACGTTATGCTACCCATGCCGTTGTGTCGATCCATGTATTCTATAGGATCAGAGAGGAACGTGCTTAAAAGAGTGAAGCGAATGCCTGTGCGTGCATCGGTTAAGTCCTTCTTTTTCCAGCTGCACACGAACACATTACCTGTGAAGACTTGGCTTGAGGAAAGAGGTATTTCCATACCATGGTCTGCGAACTGTTCATTATGCAATAAGCCTGAGACAGTGGAACATGCATTCATAGAATGCTGGGACGCAGTTTTTCATTGGGATATTTTACAAAGGACTCTAAAGAAGGACCTGCCGATCACACCGTTCGGTATTCATTTTCTGGCAACATGAAATGAGGACACTGTACCGTATGACATGTTCACGCTGCTTTCCTTACACTGCTTGTGGAAAAGCAGAATGGATGTGAGGCACATGGAACTGAATCCTAGGCCAGTAAGGGAGCACTTCATTGAAAGTATGCGTTATATGAAAGAATTGTATAGCTTGCAACAAGATGAACCACCCTGGATGAATGTATTGAATGAACTTGTAAACTTGAAGCGCTTTTAACTCTGTGTCAGCCAGCATGAGGCAGGCACTTTTATCGCCATTTATATGCCCTGCTAATATGTATTCCTTGTGTTTGTAAGTTTTGCCAAGCCGGTAATAAAGAAAAAAACATCCGGCATGGTCTAGTGGCTAGGATACCTGGCTCTCACCCAGGAGGCCCGGGTTCGATTCCCGGTGTCGGAAGTAATTTTTTATTCGCTTTTTATTTATTCTTTATTTGAGCGTGTCGATTCGATATTTTTGCGCTCGCGGTCGAATGAGCAGGAGGCGTGCTTCACTCATCCTCGCTCTCCGGCATGGTCTAGTGGCTAGGATACCTGGCTCTCACCCAGGAGGCCCGGGTTCGATTCCCGGTGTCGGAAATATTTTTTTTATTCGCTTTTTATTTATTCTTTATTTAAGCGTGTCGATTCGTGATTTTTGCGCTCGCGGTCGAATGAGCAGGAGGCGTGCTTCACTCATCCTCGCTCTCCGGCATGGTCTATTGGCTAGGATACCTGGCGCTCACCCAGGAGGCCCGGGTTCGATTCCCGGTGTCGGAAATATTTTTTTTTATTCGCTTTTTATTTATTCTTTATTTGAGCGTGTCGATTCGATATTTTTGCGCTCGCGGTCGAATGAGCTGGAGGCGTGCTTCACTCATCCTCGCTCTCCGGCATGGTCTACTGGCTAGGATACCTGGCTCTCACCCAGGAGGCCCGGATTCGATTCCCGGTGTCGGAAATATTTCTTTTCGCTTTTTATTTATTCTTTATTTAAGCGTGTCGATTCGAGATTTTTGCGCTTGCGGTCGAATGAGCAGGAGGCGTGCTTCACTTTTCCTCGCTCGCCCGTCCGGCGCGTCAATACTTCAAAGAAAGCGTAACCCGTTTTGTTGAACAACAAAAACTTCTTGAAGATGTTCCTGGTTGGTTAGATCGTGTAGAGCTTCTTTTGCAAATGAAGGAGGTTTAGAGCGTCCTCATTAGTCCCAGTATGGCCTTTCCTTTTTTTCCTGTCGATCCCTCTCCCTTTTTACGCAACCAGTGTTTGTATTGTAAATAGCGTTTCTTCTTGTTTTTGTTTGTTTCTTGTCAAAAGCAGGCAATAAAGAAAAAAAATCCGGCATGGTCTAGTGGCTAGGATACCTGGCTCTCACCCAGGAGGCCCGGGTTCGATTCCCGGTGTCGGAAGTAATTTTTTTATTCGCTTTTTATTTATTCTTTATTTGAGCGTGTCGATTCGATATTTTTGCGCTTGCGGTCGAATGAGCAGGAGGCGTGCTTCACTCATCCTCGCTCTCCGGCATGGTCTAGTGGCTAGGATACCTGGCTCTCACCCAGGAGGCCCGGGTTCGATTCCCGGTGTCGGAAATATTTTTTTATTCGCTTTTTATTTATTCTTTATTTAAGCGTGTCGATTCGATATTTTTGCGCTTGCGGTCGAATGAGCAGGAGGCGTGCTTCACTCATGCTCGCTCTCCGGCATGGTCTAGTGGCTAGGATACCTGGCTCTCACCCAGGAGGCCCGGGTTCGATTCCCGGTGTCGGAAACGTTTTTTTCTATTCGTTTTTTATTTATTCTTTATTTGAGCGTGTCGATTCAATATTTTTGCGCTTGCGGTCGAATGAGCAGGAGGCGTGCTTCACTCATCTCCTCGCTCTCCGGCATGGTCTAGTGGCTAGGATACCTGGCTCTCACCCAGGAGGCCCGGGTTCGATTCCCGGTGTCGGAAATATTTTTTTATTCGCTTTTTATTTATTCTTTATTTAAGCGTGTCGATTCGATATTTTTGCGCTTGCGGTCGAATGAGCAGGAGGCGTGCTTCACTCATGCTCGCTCTCCGGCATGGTCTAGTGGCTAGGATACCTGGCTCTCACCCAGGAGGCCCGGGTTCGATTCCCGGTGTCGGAAACGTTTTTTTCTATTCTTTTTTTATTTATTCTTTATTTGAGCGTGTCGATTCAATATTTTTGCGCTTGCGGTCGAATGAGCAGGAGGCGTGCTTCACTCATCTCCTCGCTCTCCGGCATGGTCTACGCAAGGCTCCTGCAAGGCATCAGCGTGGCGTTGACAGCGCACGTAGTACGAGGTAGGTGCCGTGCGGTCCGTTCGTTCTCACAAAAACATAATCATGGCGAATGACACTGCACTTCGTTTTGCAACGTTAAATGTTCGAGGGCTGTGTTCCAGAAAGCGGCAGTATCAGCTTAGCCGGCTTTTCTTGGAAAAGAATATTGATATAGCGGCAGTGCAGGAAACAAAGATAGAACTCGAAGAGCAAACGGACCGCATGGTGCAACAGTTCCGCAATAGATACAATGTTTGTGTAGCGCATGCTGTTGGAACGTCAGCTGGCTGCGCCATTTTCGTTACGAATGATTTAGAAGAGAGGGTTGTTTCATGCCAAAGCGGAAGGCTGCTGCTTGTTGATTTTTCATTGTCGGGCTTAGAGTGGCGTGTGTTATCGGTTTACGCGCCGAATACCGAGAATGAACGCTCAGCCTTCTTTGAAAGTGTACGCCAGTATTTGGAATGTTCAAGGAAAATAGTAATGCTTGGAGATTTCAATTGTGTGTGTTTTGCAGCAGACCGAGTGAAAAACCGCCCGGTACGAGATAAAAGCGCCCTTCTTTTAAGTACCCTTGTGCAAGAAGCTAATCTCGAAGACGTTGGTCACGTTCTATCGAGCGATGACGTGGCTGCCTTCACGCACTTTCAGGGGCAGAGCCATGCTAGGTTTGACAGAGCATATGTATCATTAGACCTTGTACAAAAGTGTGGCGATTATGGTGTGAAACATGTGTCGTTCAGCGATCATAGTCTCGTAATGTTCAGTGTAGGTAAAAGGCAACCCAAGTCGAAATTCAACTGGAAGACGTGGAAATTTAACAATGAGATACTGCAGAATGAATCATTCTGTGAATATGTGAAAGAAAAGCTGGATAAATTGGCCGGCACTAAGGAAGGCAACGTGCTGAAAATGTGGGAAATTTTCAAACAGGAAGTTAAGATAAGAGCAATAGAGGAAGCCACTTTAGCTACGTATAACAAAAGGAAAAAAGAAAAAGAAATACAACGCGAGCTGAATTTTTTGTACTCAGTCGAAATGGAAAGCCGGGAAGTAAAACCAAAGAAATAAAAGAACTGAAGAGTCAGCTGGAGCTTATCGATGAAGTTCAAAGGCGCAGGGTGTGGCTGGACGAAACGCCGACTAAACGTGCTCTATAAGACGAAAAGGCGTATGCGAGGCGGAATGAGATCAGGATGATTAGGTACGCGAACGAAATTACGAAAGAACCTCAACTAATAGAGCGGGCATTCCTTGAGCATTATGGAGAAATATTCGGTACGGTAGAGAACGTTACGGAAGAGTTTAAAACAGAATTTCGACTAAACATGCCCCGATTAGAAGATAGTGTGCGAGAGCGCTTGGAATGGCCTTTAACCATTGGTGAAGTAAATTAGCTCGAGGCAAGTCGCCGGGCCCTGACGGACTCGGGGCAGGTTTTTATAAAGTCTTCAAAAGCGACATAAGCCAGCCGCTTTTGAAAGTGTTTAATGAGGCCTACACGCAGAAGCAGGTTCCTCCGTCTTTTCGGACATCCCACGTGGTTCTTATACCGAAAACAGAGGATCCAGACAAATTGTTGAATGTGGACGCTTACCGTCCGATATCACTGATGAACGTCGATTACAAGATATTCACCAGGGTGCTCGGAAAGAGACTGCAGGGGGTGGTAACAATTGTATTGTAGGACCGCATCAAACATGCGGCATCAAAGGGAGGTCAATATACACAAACATACCGCCAGAAGCATATTAGAATGCTGTGAAGATTTGGCGAATGTGGAGCCATGTTGCAGCTGGACTTGCAAAAGGCTTTCGACCGGGTTGCTCATGAGATTCTTTTTTGCACACTTGAACGCGTAAATGTAGGGCACCTAATCATAGATGCTGTAAAGATGTGTTACGAGGAATGCACTGCTCACCTCATAATAAACAAGCTTAGAGGTCACGAGAGCGTTTAACGTGCGGTCATCTGTGAGACAGGGATGTTGTTTATCTCCCCTTTTATTCGGCATATACTTGGAACCGCTTTGTAGAAAGATAAGCAGCAATAGCAAGGTAACTGGTTTTACACTGCAGTCCGCAGAAGTGAAAATACTTGCATACGCCGACGACATCGCGCTGTTTTGTCGCGATAAAGAAAGTGTGAAAACCGCGGTCGACGGAGGCGCTTTTATATTGTAAGATGACAGAAGAGCTATCAACTTTGATAAATCTTCGGGTTTCTGGATCGGAAGATGGAAGGACCCCCCCCCCCCCAGTAGGTTTGTAAATGTACAGTGGACCGTCACGCCAGCAAAATACCTAGGGGTTCCACTTGAACACTATCGAAACGCCGCGGATTACTGGAATGCAGAAACTGAAAGGGTCCGCGAGAACACACTGAACTGGGGAGCAGTGGCGTAAATCCATCAAAACAACAGGGGGGGTCCCGGACTTTGCATGGCAGCCATCTTGATTATTAGAAATGTGCATTTTATTTTACACAAAAATGAAAACTTTACAATAAAACAAAAAGAAAACACAAAAATATTCATATATCGCGTTATTGCAATGCTCTTGACGATCTGCACTGCGCGACGAATGAGTCATAAAACGTTCTGAACTAGTTTCTACAACACAGTTCCAAACAGCCGATGAGTATTCGA
Source organism: Rhipicephalus sanguineus (assembly GCF_013339695.2). NCBI lineage: Eukaryota > Metazoa > Arthropoda > Arachnida > Ixodida > Ixodidae > Rhipicephalus > Rhipicephalus sanguineus. The sequence continues at coordinate 105,298,757 of NC_051179.1, read as the reverse complement.
TGAATCTACACACTGGATATGAAACAAACGTTAAAGGAACACTGACACCAAAATTGAAACCTCGAGATGTTTGTATTGTTTGACTGTCTGTATGCGTGCAAGTGTACTTCGGGCCGTTTATAACTGGCGGACGTTAGCTTTCAGTTATCTTAATTTGATTTTGAAGCAAGCGTGAATGCTCATCTGAGTTGACAGCACCTCGCGACATCTTCACTAGTATGGCGAAACATTGGTATTAATGAGAACTAACACACAGCAATACCAAGGAAAGTATAGGGGGTGTTATTTGTAGTAATTAGAATATAAGTGTGAAGAAAGTAAAGTGGACGAAAAGATAACTTGCCGCCGGAAGGGACCGAACCTGCGACCTTCGAATAACGCGTCCGATGCTCTACCACTTCGCTACGGCGGCGGTAATCTCCCCGTCCACTTTATAGGGTATATATGTGGATTGAAACTTCAGGAAACTTAGGAGTGTTAGGATTATTGATCAGCTGCCTGCTCGTATATAGATCACGTGCTACGTGACGCCAAGAAGGTAGAAAAAAGAGTGTTCCACACTCGACCCCACACTATTCCCCCTCGCCTCGTTCTCTCCGAAGGAGCATATGACAAAGAAAGTTAGAGGTGACCGAAGTCACTTTCATGTCCCTTTCATCAGGTGCATACACAAAATATTTTTACAGATATCAAGAACTCGTTGCGCAGCTTATGTTTGCATAACAAAATTAGAGCCCGGTATACACATAAAGCCTTCTCCTTGCTTACTCACCGCGGGAGCGGTTGATTGAAAGAGCCATGGGGCGACTCCCTTGGACGGTTCGCTCTGTGTTACATCACTTCCTGCTTGATGTCCGAATAAACACGAAGAGGGCATCATGCCATCATGGAATGTTTTGTGTCATTAATATACGGGAGATTCAAGTATGCGCTTTTTAATATTTTTTTCTTCGCAAATACGCAACTCTGAGCCTTCACATTGCGAGGGTGCATGGTTTCTAAAGCCCTAACCCCCCGTACGTGTTACAACGCGTCAGCTCGTGGCGTGTGGACTCGGCGCCGCGCCCTTTCCCTATGGAGTGAGAGGACGCGCGGCTACACGTAGCTGCGCGACCTCTCTTTCCACAGCAGTCGAGAAGGTGTTGAGAGGAGAGACGAGCTGATGAACGAAGGAAAGAGAGAAACGAGCGAGGGCCTTTTTTGTATCATCAAACACGTGTAACTCAGCTATTACAGCAGCGTTTCGAAAAATTCTCACGGCTACGTGTCCTTTGATTGTAAACACTTTTGTTCATGAATAAACAGACTGTCCGAAAGTTAGCCACCAGCCTGGAGATCGTGCGTGGGGAAACTTTCGCCTGCTGGCATATTGCAGGAAAGCTGGGAGGTTGAACATTACAAAGTTTCGAGGTTCCTTCGCGTGATTCAAGAACCGCGCTAGGAAAGCCATGTAGATGGTGCGTAGAAGAGTTTTCGGGCAGCTCGTCACTGGACTCAATGCCTTGATAACATGTCACTGCTGCGCGTGCGCTTCTATCAACTCCAAGGCGATGACGATTCATGCTAAAATGACTGGGCGTGCAAGCACGGAAACAAGAGAGAAGTCAAGACATCACAAACTCCGCTTGCGGCTCACTAGTTCGTCTCTCTGTTATTATTCTAAGGTAATGAAGAGTTGGCCGAAGCGTCTAAATCGCTCTTCTCAATGGCATTAATTCCTTCGGTGCGTGATCCTGGAACCGGTGGATGAAACCACCAAACATTCCTTGCTTTTTAGGAATTGTATGAATTAGGGTAATCCTAATAATAGCTCCATTGAAGCTAGTTGCAACGTAGTTCCCGAAACCATTGATTTAAAAGTTATCTAGCAGATTTCTGTTAGTTGTTTAACGTAACGTGGTAGTTATCCTCCTGTCTAATGACTGCAAGCCATTTTAGGCTTTCAAGGCGGCATTCAAGTAACTGTCACTTCCCCCTTTTTTAATCAGAATAAAAATCCTTGTATGTTGCACTAAGGGTACCCGACAAAACAAAATTATAATCAATGATCAATAACATAAAAGGCTCACCTCATCAGTGTTTTTGGTGACATTGTCTTCCGAAGAAGGTCGCTTGGAGTTCGGCAGAAAGAACGAGCTCAGCGAACTCTGCCGCTTGTGCGGCATCTTCCCAGTCCAGTTGAAAGTCACAAGCACATTACGCCAAGAAGGTTGCGCGGCCGGTTGCAGTTCTGGCAGCACTTCTGTGGACGCGTGCAGGCTTAAACTGCCGAACGACTGACAAGTGATGTCGTATTTGTCGAATATTGGGAAGCAGCCCCCACTTCGAAGCAGCTTTAATTGGAAAACCCCGCGGCGAAAAGGAGGAAGAGGGGCAACCCGGGGGACGCATTTTCGGAGTTGCAACCAAGGAGGTTGAAGGCGACGATGAGTACGGGAAGAGCGGAGAACGTCCTTGACATTCGTCGTTTTACGACCCACGCGCCCACCCCGTGAAAGAACACTGAAAGCTACAGGGAGCGTCACCTAACACAGGGAAAGCGTTTTCTCCCTCTGTTCTTCAAGTTTGTTGCACGTGCGGGGTGCAGAGAAAATCTTTTGACTGTGCTTGTGTTTCTGTATTTCTATTTTCCTCTTCATTTTCCCTCTCTAGAGAGCACTGTAAATAGTGAGCAAACAAAGCAGTCTTCGTGATGCGTTCAAACCAAGCGGACGTGTTGATTCTCTGTCGTCGTCCAACCTACTAAAGAAAGTTTTTCCCCCCTGCTTTTCCGCCACAAAGTGAAACCGGAGGACAGGCGTCTTCGTTTGAACTACAGTGTACTAGAATTGGGCAGTGGGCTCGCTGCCGTATCTCTGAGCCGCGCCTCCACGGCCCTCTCCGCGTCGATTGCTTGGGCGCCCGCCAGGGGTCTTGCCGCCAGTTTCTCCTGAAAACTTCTCTTGCGGGGTGTGAAGCGCGTCCTCTTGGTCGGGGTTACGCTGGTTACGCTGTAATTCCGGGGGGGTATCAAGAAACGCGGGGTTGGAGGCGGGGAGAGGGCCACCACAATGACACAACAAGAGATCAAAAAAAAAAAAACAACGGAGGGAGAAGGGGGTTGAGCATTTTATTCTTTTTTAAAGCTTACCCAAGTAGTAGAAGCTACTGTTTCCATTCGTGCATGCCCTGCAGCGCATGTTCCCGCCATTCATTCGCTTGAAGGACCTTTGTCGGCACCACGCGAGCAGCTTTGCTGCACTTATGTATGCTTGTTTTTCTGAAGGAGCGGCATCTGTGTCTATCCGTACACTGCAACTGTCTCAAAGACGGCCCGCCGCTGCATCTGGACGGGAGGGAGGCGCTTTTTACACTCTCCGGCGGTCGTGCACATAGAGCATGCAGCGTACGTGCAGAGAAATTTCTGGTGCAGCGTTTGACAACAAAAAACAGCTGGACGCAACGAAGCTAAGAGTACACAAGTGACCGCGCAAAGTCAAGTGCGATAACAATAAAAGCAAGAAAATACGAGGGCGGTGACAGCAAAACCTTACTCGTGCTTTGGTAAAGCGGTCAGGGTACTTCTAAAAAATGACAAAGAATTCTGGCTGCTTGTTTCGCTCGAAGTCCTAAGCACAGAACTACTGCCAGATGAAACGGGCTGGATAGAGATCGATGTACAAAAAAAAAGACATTTAGGGGGGATGATTGAAGTAGCGGGGGAGGCCCACGGGGATTGGGCTCCTTTGAGATGCTCCAGTTAGATCGACGGTTGTCATCGGCAGTTCCATTGTTTTATCACGAGTGACCATGCATGTATTGGTAATCCATATTGTGATATGGCCAGCATTTGCGCATACATAGGCAGGGTTCCGTGTAAATAAAATTAGTTTGTCAGCACGTGACGCTGTCGAGTGTTATTTTGGTGGTGCAATTCTGCGGTGTAATAAAAATGTACGCACGTAATGTATGGTAGTTGTTATGTACTCATAATACCTATGTATAGGTTTTTTTTTTTTTTTCATTGGACCCGCACGTACCAATATATATAGCCTACGAGTCCAACCAGTTTTGGTAACCTTGTATGATCTATGTCTGCAAATAAAAAAATTTAAGATTACCTTGCGGATACATTTAATACAAAGCCAAGTGATTCCGCCGATTATTGATTCGCGAAAAAAAAAACAGCATTAAGTAGGTTAGTCGCAGAGATCAGCTCATGCGAAAGCAAATAAATAAAAA
>NC_051179.1:103801995-103894274 GCF_013339695.2 Rhipicephalus sanguineus | reverse complement strand
TTCTTGAATGAACCATCCACGGATTGGGCTGCTGTATGACGCCTGTCGATTGTAACATAGCTGCCGTCATTGTTACTACTGTCTTCGTCGTCGTGATTTTTCTCTTGTCGGGTGGGGGTCCGTATTCGTGTCGGAGTCCTCGTAGCCTACTGCTAGCTCTATTATCTTGATGGTGTCTTGGTCTTTTTCGCGACTTGGCCTGGGTTTACGGCTTCACGGAGGCACCCATAACCAAGGAAGTTAAAAAAAATTAAACCTCCTTGCCCATAACATGACAGAACGTAACCCATAGCAGATGTCACGTGGTTGTGACGGCGAAGAACGCAAAAGTCCAGCCGGTAAAGATGAAACTTTTTCACAGGGCGAACATGTGCCCAGGTAAAAGAGACGCTCACAGTACAAGCAAACATCGTTGTACCATGATAACAGCGAGCACGGACGTCGGTAACCTCATGGTCGTCGGAACACGTCGCCTTTTATTTATACATTCATTCATTTACAAAACTTTATGTACAAGAGTCCTGAAGCCCGGCCTTTCAGACCGAGGCAGGCCACGTCCACGTTGGCACCGTCAAGCCGAGCCTTATGGCGCTATCATGGACCCTCTTTACAGCCCGTAGTTGATCTTGATATCAAGTGGAGGCGATGCGAGCTCGCAGGGACAGCCAAACTCTCTCCCGATAACTCGAAAATATGCCATAATCAGCGCCACTGTACAACCTTGCAGAGCGCTCGGCCACGCGTTCGCGTGATGTAGCTCATACTGAGCGCGATAGTACGTTACAGTCACTGTTGCAGTTAGATTTGCGTTACAGTTGTTATGCTTATACGCTATGACGGAGAACGCACGCACGTTTCACGAACCCGTTTGCATATGCGGAAGGGGTTCTTGGCCGCTCTTGATTAAGGTCATCATCACCGTGATCAGTGAGCACCAGCAGCTGGACTTGTCATCGGATCCGTTCCTGATCGTGGCTCCGAATGGTCTAAGTGTAGTGAAGTGCGAGGTATAGTAGAGCTGGCTGAAACCGCGGATGGCTTTTACGAAGAAATGATCTGTGATGCCTTGGGTCCTGGACGTGGCACCGAGGTCTTGTGATGCCCTGTCCACATCCAAGCCGTCTTTCATGCCGTCTAAGAACCACGCGTTGTTGGGTTTTGATAAATCAATGCTGAAGTCACCGGTAATCATGAGGGACATGGTCCTCTCGGCAGAGTTATTGTAGGACGCATTGACACCGGTTTTTGCGTAATCCACGTGGTCGACGTTGTGGACCATGTGGACGAGTGGATGGTAGCCCAGCGCCTTCCAGAAGTGCTCTGTCTTCAGGTTTCTAAATTTCCCTGCGTCGGCCGCTGTGGTGTAGTGGTTACGCTGCTCGGCTGCTGAACCGAAGGTCGCGGGTTCGATCCCGTTCGCGGCGGTCGCATTTCGATGGAGGCGAAATGCTAGAGGCCCGTGTACTGTGCGATGTCGTGATGGTTAAGGAATACCAGATGGTGAAAATTTCCGGAGCCCTTCACTATGGCGTCTCTCATAATCATATCGTAGTTCTGGGACGTAAAACCCCAACAATTATTATTATTATCATTTTCCTTCCGTGTCAATGTGTATGTTCGCGGTTACTGCGTTGATTGAGACTCTGTTATCACCTGTGGCACATACCCGTATAACATGAACTCTGGTATGCGGGTATGTGCCACACGTGACTGAGGGAAATGGTTTCATGACGTACGCGACAGGTATTTTGCGTTATTTATATCATCACCATTAAATCGTGTTCGTCATACACTCATCCTATGCTATGCAAATTTTGGTATATTACAACCTATGGAGACGACCGGGAGAGCGCCCAGACGTAAGCAGATAGATAGATAGATTACGTAGATAGAAACGCCCAAAGTGCGTGAGGTTCGCTAAGAAATGCTCCGCATTTAAAGCATAGAAGCGTACATAAATGAAAACGTCTATGCATCTACTACGAGGTTAGCAAAAATATGAAATAATGATGGTGGCATCTGAATTGTCCATTTATTTTCCATTTTATTTTCCACAGCAAAGTAAATATTCGATTCATGCAGAATTGAATGTCACACAATTGTATATTCATTATTGTGCTTGCCACTGTTTGTGCGTTTTTTCTTGGTTTTCTCGATACAGCTTTTAAGTATGTGCCTTGTGTATACGTGCGTGGAAAAGGTTCCTGTAATTTGTGTTTAAGCCTGCACAATTTTCTAGATGGTAGATTTCGTGTTTACAAGAAACTGGCTTAGTCCCTGGGTCCTTCCTACAACTTCTCCTATTTTTCTAGGATACGATAAACGCGTTATTGCAAGAATTATATTCTATCACATATAGCTTCCCTGGCTGTTCTCAATACCAACATTATGAGTAAGCCGCTTGGAGAGTCGGGCGAGTTGCTACGAGTTCATTCTGGTCGAACTGCGAATTGGGCCAAGATACGAAGAGAAAGTCAAGACAAATGAGTGCAGACTAACAACTGAGTTTATTGAACGACGAAAGCAGCCCTTTTAACAGCCTCAGCCCATATGACACGTCCCCCTAGAGGCTAACAAAGGAAGCGCTAAAAGCCACGAAAATAAGCACGTTAAGGAGTCATCAATGAAACAGCTGAAAAGCTACTATAAGGACACGTGACAGGCTATAAAACTGACAAACAACATGAAAACACGAAGTGCATGAGAACGAATGTGTGCACGTGGAAAAACTGCGTAGACAGAGGTGGTTACGTGCACGTAGAGCAGAGATATGCCTACTCTTTGTCAGTAAGAATAATCGTCGGGTGGCTGATGCATCCCTACCCTTTGTTAGACCCTAGGGGGACGTGTCATATCAGCTGAGGCTTTTAAAAAGGCTGGTTTCATTGTTCAGTAAACTCAGTTGTCAGTCTGCTTTCGTTTGTCTCGCCTTTCTCTTCGTGTCTCGTCCAACTGCGCATTTTGAGCAGAACCAATATTCTGTAGAGAACATCGCAGTCAAATAGAGTGCACTACAGTGATTTAAATAACCATGAAGGGCGAAGGAAAGCGATCCTACTGGGCCATCCTGGAAAACCAGCTAAATCAGCCAAGAGGATATTTCCGTCCGGCGTCTAAGATAATTGCTCTTTAAACCACACCCCCGAAAACTGATCTTCGTAGAAAATTACTGTACTTTCTTTCATTCGAATAATTATAGGTCTGAACATATTAAAATTGGTGTTTTGTGTTTGCTTCAAGTTTCGTTTTTGTTAGCGAATCTCAAAGTTTCAAGAGGCTTTCCAGAGTGAAGCCTAGTAGCCACGCCGATCACAAGCTAAGCAGCCAGTCCTCACTTCACTCAGCGATAAACTGCTGAGCAGTAGATATCCTGAAATGTGCGAGGAAGGAAACGTGCCCGGGAGGCAATCTTCGGCGCTGAATTATATAAAATTAAATGTAAGCGAATAATCCTGACGCAGAATTTTTTGTTGCAGTGCGCGCCTTCGCACGTTTATTCACTTTTTCTACAATTACCCTCCTAATGCACCTAAAATTAAATAAAAATGAAGATACACTGAAGCGGGGGAAAATTGACAAGCCCAATTTGTAGCACACAGCCACACAGAAATTCATGCCGATTTATTAGAAAGGAAGCTTTTTAGTTGAGGAAAACTTCGTCCCGGTCCGGGGATTGATCCAGGGACCAACGCCTTTCCGGAACGGCCTCTCTAACAAATTAACTCACCAGGAAGCTGTAAACTACCTGCGCCAGGACGAATCAATCGGTAACTCGCCGCACGTGGACACTGAGTGCACTTATTGCAGTATATTGAAGCAATGTACAAGGAAAATGTTTCAAGGAGTAAGAGGAAATCCCGTCTGTGAGTAGAATAGTTCTTTCGCCGCTTTATGTGTTTGAACTGAAAAGCATCACATTACCTTAAGGAGGACCCAGAGTAGAAAAACAGAATATACAAAGAGTAATCAGGTACAATAAGCTTCTTTACTTTCCTAATTATTTTACATGGCAAAGGTACCACTAGTTGTTATGGAAATGACTATTGCCGTATCGTACTCTCAACAGAAATTGCAGGGTGGAAAAACAGCGCTAAAAAGATGGGAGAAGATACACTATGGGTGTTTATAGCGCCCAAAACCCTACCTCCCTCGGGCAATTTTCTGTTACCGTTGCTTTCAAGGTGGACCCATGCAGGCATTTTGCCCGCAGCGTACTATTGACCCAGAAAGGCTCACACCAGAGGGCGAACCACGATATCAATGTGGCCTATGTAAATCTGATGAGCACGACATGACACGCATAAACTATCCAACTAAACAGAAGGCCACAGCGAGACTACGAAAGGCTATACCGAAAAACAATGTATTAAGAACTAACAATCGCTTTGAAGCTCTTGCTGAAGAGCCGGAGGTGTTTACTGCAGAAGAACCACAAGGCCCTGAAATACAACTGTGCAATTCTGTGCTTAAACGTGGCAAACAGTCCCAGACTAAGCAGTGAAAGTTAGCTGCATCATCGCTTGAATAGGATGATGGCCATGATGACATTGACGCTCGGATTGATGCACTTGCCAGAGAGATTGAGAAACTACGCAAACATAAAGAATTGGTAATTCTGCGGCGTCAAAAATCAGGACCTACACACAACGAAACGCTGAGTGCGAATTCCCCAGTTACGCCTGCAACCCACCCGGCACAACAGGTCCAGCAAGCTGTTTGGACAGCAGTTTTATATCAACTTGCTAAACTAACGTTACTCGTACAGGATTGCCTGCATCATGGCTAACTCTCTGCAGCAGATGCCCTAGGAAGGAATTCTACAGTGGAATTGTCGAGGCTTAAGCAACAAGTTAGGAGAAATAAAACCAGGCTTCAATACAACAAGCTACATGTATGGGCACTGCTTATTCAAGAGCACAATAAGCTCTGCTCCCTGCATAATTTTAATGGGTATCATTGCCCGTCTATTAGAGGTAAACGTGCAACGACAATGGCTTCAGCTCCGGGAAAAACCGCAATATATGTGTCATCGCATATTCCTCATACAGTGATTAATATGGAACCACGGTGTAGTGACAATCAAGAAGTTGTCGGTGTCCTGACACGACGATTGAAGACTCCTGTCATTCTAGTGTCTTTTTATGCCAGACCACAGCGCACACGTTTAAAATTGGGATGGATAGCACATCTACGTTCCACGTACCCGGGGATTCCTATTCTCGCAATTGGAGATTTCAATGCTCCACATACAGATTGGGAATACAAGTACAACTCCCGAAGTGGATGCCAAGTCAAAAACACAATGACTGATGCCACGTTTACACTGTTGAACCATCACGCTGTGTCCACCTGTTCTGTACGCACAGTATCTAGAACGCACGCTCCAGATCTCACGTGGTAGTTGGGTCCTGGGACACCGCAGTGGCGGGTGGAACCGGATACACGGGGCAGAGGTCATATGCCAATCATAATTGGTGTGCAAAGAAGATGCATAAAGAAAATTAGATGACGTGTAGGAATCACGCATTGGGATAAATTTCGGGAATCATCGATTGATTAAGTACCCACAGAGCCCTCGGAAAGTCTTCCCGCTTTACAAGAACTGCTCCCCAGTAACACAATCATGACCACCGTTGACGAAGGACAACCTCAACCGGACCTCACTGTTTTGCAACTTTGGGCAAAGCGACGTCAGGCAGAAGTGCATGCGTCGAGGAATCCAGATGTACCAGGTATCCGTGCTCGGGCTAACCATATAGCAGCAAAGACGCGTCGGCACGAAAAGCAGCGGTGGCATGAGTGGTGTGAGAAACTTGGATCTGGCATGGGAAACAGATCACTTTGGCGTACGTTCCGGTTGATGAAACGTGGTCCCAAGCAACCTGAATGTGCAGCAAGCGTTAGGTTAGCGATGCAATGTACGCCACAAGAATTTGCAGAAAAGGCTGCAAGAGCATTTTTCCCGAAGTATGACAGCGCGTCACCTATAAACTGCTCCGAAATCGAAGAGTCTGACCATAGTGCCACATCGGATACATCCAGTCCTTTCAGCATGGCCGAACTGATAGCGGCGATTCAAACTTCGCATAAAAGAACTACACCTGGTCCCGACGGTATTCCTTACGAAGTTTTTAAGAACGTGGAATGTGAAGCTCTTGGTGCACTTCTGCAGGCTATTAATAAAGTATGGGAGACTGGGGACGTCGCATCTCATTGGAAACATTTAGTTGTTGTCCCGATTCCGAAACAATGAATGTCTCCAAATAACCTGCAAGCTTTACGCCCAATTTCACTGACTACGACCGTCTGCAAGCTCGCTGAAAAGATGCTGGCCACACGTATTCCTGGTGGCTTGAACGAGAGAATAAATACCATCCGGCTCAAATTAGACTCCGTTCTCACTTGCGAACTGAAGATGGACTTTTCACCACACAGCCGCGCAGTACGCACGGTTGTAGCAACCGACATAACAAAAGCGTATGACAATGTAGACCATGAAGTCATTATTTCTAACCTCATCGAGCTGGGACTTCCGCCGCGGGTCGTAAGATTTATTTATTCTTTTAATCACAACCACACGTTTGCCATAAGAGTAGATGGAAAGCCAGAAGGTTGCTTCACGTCCCACAGAGGTGTCCCACAAGGTTTCGTTTTGGCTCCTCTTCTGTTCAACGTTGCGCTAATACCTCTAGCTTGGCAACTACACTGGATTCCAGACGTAATGTTTCTAATATATGCTGATGATGTGACTTTGTGGTCTGCGCATAAAGACGTGTCAAGACAAGCTCAACAGCTTCAGCAAGCCCTTGATGTGCTTGAGAACTACATTTGAAAAGCAGGGATGGACATTTCCGTCAAAAAATCAAGCTATGTTGTGGTGGCTAACAAGGCAGGACGCAGAAAGATCACGCAGTCCCCCCATACATTACACTTGGTACGGTGACAATTCCTGAGGCTTCGCAGGTCAGCATACTGCGTCTTGACATTCACCGGACCGGCAGTGGTGTGCACTAGCTCCGCAAAGTCAGGCAGAGCTCCACAAAAACGCTTCATCTGATTCGCCGCATTGCATCAAAACCAGCTGGAGCTCGTACTGATGTATCTCGACGGCTCGTACGCACAGTTCTACATCCAAGAATTGTATACCAGGCACAGTTTCAACGATTAACCTTAGCACAGCTGGCACAGTTGGAGACTACTAACCGTGATGCAGCGCGCATAATAACAGCCTTACTACGCATCACTCAAGCGTACGGTGGGGCGGGGGGGCTAGTTGGTAAGAAATGGAAAACATAAAGCTGCGCCTACATACAGGACACAAGAAGAAAGAAGTGGACGCGACCAGCGCAGTCCCGTGGGTCTGCGCTGGTCCTGTCCACTTCTTCCTTCTTGTGTCCTGTATGTAGGCGCAGTTTTGTTTTCCGCATCACTCCCATACCAACGTTACAAGAGCGCGCCCAGCTTCACACAATTGCAGAGCTAATATCGCAAAAGAAAAAAAAGCGCGCGAAATAAGAAAAGCAGCTTGTTCCGGTTGTTGTTGCGTTGCATGCTCACTTTCAACGCGGGTCTCGCATTGACAACCAGTCCGATACAATGCCTCCCTGGGAATTCACGACCATCACATCCAATAAGACAACCAAGTTACGGCACAGCGATACATCAGGTATTATTTACGAACGCGCTACCATCAAAGCACCATGCGCTAATACCTGCAAAGTCCATACAGATGCTGCCATCCTACAAGACGGCGGAAGGACATCATTCCTAAGTACCACGCATAACTTCATCAGTGGTCACCAGCATTATCTATCTACGGAAGCCAGTCCTCTTGTAATGGAACTTGAAGCCATCCATGACGCAATGCGGGGTGTCACCTCTAAGCTGTATACAATTAAGCAACTTGACGTATTCACGGATTCTTTAGCGGCTATCCAGAAACTCAAGGAAGTTCACAAGGTGATGGAAATCGGCGAGGCGATATATAAGATGAACCGTAATACACCCACTTGCATCAGGGTGCACTGGATTCAAGGCCATGCTGCGAACCCTCACAATACTGCTGCTGACGAACAGGCACACTGCCCTCCTAATACAGACCTCCCATCTATTCCCCTTCCACCTCAACCCCTCAATACACTCCGTGCCCGTAAAAATGTTCTTCGGCAGGATGCTCGCGCTCTAATCCCACCGTGTGCCTGCTCTCTCCCCCTTCACCTTACTAGGGCGGAGGAAGTCGTGCTTAGGAGGCTTGGGACAGGGGTGGCCCTTACACCGGCTGTTATCTCAACATGGAACTGGTCGCATTTACCAGTGGGTGCTACATGCCCGCACTGTTCTGTTCCGGTGATGCAAGCAGATGCATATCACCTTATATGGACATGCGAAGGATTACAGTCAGAACGTTCCCGTCATCTCCTGCAAGCTGGCCTTCGCTACAGTGACACAAACAGTTATGACCGATGGATACATGACAACACATTCCACAAGACACTTCACTTCATACACAACACCGGCCTAACGGCGCACATTTATTAGAAATATACTGAACAAATATTATGCCTTAAGGGCAAGCCTATGTCGCAAAAAAACAAAACAAAAAGCCACGAGACCACGGAGCCGTGGTCTCGTGTCCATTCTTGTCCCGTCTTTTCAGCGCTTTTTTCCACTCGTAATCATGAATTAACCAGCCCAAATGCGTACCCTAATGCAGAAATTGTAACAGCCACGCCATGTTCAAGGCATCTGACTTTTCATTGCCAGACACAGTTTATTGACAATCCAAACGAAGCAGAAGTTCAGGGGTAGAAGGGTGCTTGAAGAGAGGAACAACCTTAGAGCATAGAGGGGGGGGGGAAGCATAGAGGGGGGGGGGATTCTACTTCCGCCTTAAGGGTTCTAGAGCCAGCGTGAACTCGTTGCTGCCATGAAGAAGAGTACCTGTGGGAACGTTGGCTCAAGCGGCACCACCCGCTCAAGAATTTTTATTCTCTACAGCTTATTGAAGGCATTTCGACTGATAGATTTACAAATAGGCTCGGCCGTTAACCGGTGTTGCCTCACTACACAGCTGATGACGATGATGATCCACCTATTATGATTGGCACCTACCCACTCAGGCGAATCGGCCAAGAGTCGGGCGGTTGATATAGTCTGAAATTTTTAAATGTTTACGGAGTCCATTGGAATGAAAAGGTATTTTTAATGAATACCAGTTTCAGCCTAGAGCATGTTGCATAACCTCGCAAATGACCAAAATCATTATGTCATTATGACAACTTAAAAATTATTAGCGGTTGATATGTCGAATAAGACGATTTGATTCGGATATGAATTTCTCTATAGCACTGCATGTACACAGCTGTTCATTGTTTCCGCTTAATATTAACCTTCTTCTTCTTTTAACATTATTATTACAAATGCCCCAAAAGACCCCCATTACGAGGATATTACATGAGGGAGGGGAACACCAGCATTAGTTTTCGATTGCTATATATCGTGCTAACAAAATGAATGATAAAATAATACGCAATGAAACATAGGGTGTCGTATAAAGCGTTATGATTCTATTATTATCTAAACAAGCATAGTTTTCGACACACTGGCGTGTAGGAAGTCCTCAACCATCGTCTTTTTTTCTTTTCGCCAGGGTGCCATTGACATGCCGATGGAGCACAAACTTGTTGTTGAAAAAATGATGGTGAGTTGATGGCGACGTATATTCCGTACACACGAACATTTCTGCAGATATCTCTATAGCATGAAAATTCCGTGCATACTGCACGTGTGTAAACTATTGACATTTGAAGCCTGCTATCATGTGTGAAATGTCCCTTCCATGCAAACTTCTACTTCGGGTAACGCTTTTCGCATAATCCGCTTCAGCCTATTTTTTTCTTAGCTTCACCTTGCAGGTTTGCATGTGCTCTCCTGCCACTTGTCCGTTCCTCAAGTTTAAAACGTTTCGTCATGTACTTCTTCACTGCTCTGTACTTCACGACGCTTTGCTCTAGGCGTGTTTTGGTTGCATCTTGCTTCCCTTCCTTGTTTTTCCCAACACGGCTCCTTGGTTCTGATGCCGACTACGTGACCTCTTTATGGCCGATTCTTACATATTTGCATGTCTGAATTCATCATTTATTGTGCTTAGCTCACCTACTGAATGCAGCAGGACAGCTGCACCAGTCCAGTGATATCTATTGTCCAACATCGTTTACGAACTACGTTGCACATGGTCACTTGCAATTTCCTATTCGGTGACACGACTATGCACGCCTAAATATGAGCAGTCAAACATTTCGACCAGTTCAACAAGTCTATGGCGGTACACGCCTAGTGACACATACGAGGCGGTCCAGTTTGCGGAGCAAGCAAGACAGAACCAGCCAGCGCTCATGAATGTGGCTGCAGCGATGGGTCAAGCCGTATAAGCAAAATAATCACATATTTTGTAATGTGCAAAATACTTGACGCAACCAGTGACCAGAGCAAGAATGTGATGTAAACATTGATACTATAAAAAACATCGCGCCGACGCTATTGGAGCCATCGATGATGAAAGTGAAGGAAACGTCTACTACGCAGAAAATGCGCATGCTGAACTACATTTTGTAACCTCAAGCACGCAAAAATAACTGTTTCTCCTGTTTCACCTTTGAGGTTTACTGCATTGTAATGTCGGAGACAAAGCAAGATAAAGTGCGAGGTATTCTGCATGCAAATAGAAGCATAACTTTGACTCAGTCAATTCATGAAGGGCACATAGCGTGTTGTAGGCGTTGGAATAATATAAGGCGGGATGGCTGCAGATGCAATTTTGGCGCATTTGACTACGGCAAGGAAGCGGATCCGTTGATGATATAAACAATTTAGAGCAAGAAGTGCTCTCCTTTTAGATTTGATGGGTTTACTTAGAGGTTGATAAAAAAGAATTATTGCTTTGGTACTCAAGAGCACCGCTAATTATGGCAAAGGTGCCAAATCGAAGGAAAACAATGTATGTCTCGTGACCTCTTTCCTTAAAAACTTTGCATTTTTGTGTTGCTGGAAAAAGGTCGACTGTGATCACTTTATCATTTGATAGAACCAGCTATTAAAAACAAAAATGCATGGTTTTAAAAAAATAAACACGTTACAGGACACCCTTAAGCTTCAGCTGGTTGCGTGACTGTTGCTTATGAGTGACGAAGTGCTTCTCGTAAACATAGTATGCGTAGTGTAGCGCCTCGACATGAAACTAATTTCTGTAGCATGCTTGCACTGGCGTAACATTGAAGTGAACTTGGAAGCAAACAATGAGCATTAGTAAAGATATTTATAGGGATCAGTACCGTAAGATCCGTGTCTTGTGCTGCACTAAAATAAACCTACTGAAACACATATATTAGATCTGCAATGAGTATGTGTTTACATTAACAAAAGAAGTAAAAGAATGCGCTCAAATATCTCGTCTTCTTGCAAACAACAGCTATTTGCGCAGAACTGATTTCGTGCCTTATTTTGCAGCTCTGTGCCGCTTCGGTGTTCCCATCGACAGCAGTTGGAAAGCATGTCCTCGCTTATATGTTGAAAATTAGCGGCTGACGGAGTGCTGGCCGCAGTCATCTCCCGATTGCTCTTGTCTTCATGTAACTAGCAACAGTCTAGTGACCCCTGTCACTCTCATTGCAAAAAAATAAACAGCGTTTTTGTTACGCGCCACTCATATTTGCAGTTTACTTGCGTTATTGTATTATACGGACGCAAAAAATTGGGGCACCCTTAAACTTCGCCTTTAAGAGTTGAACGCGACAGCGAAATCCGGCCCCTAGTGCGCACTTCAACCACTAAGTGCATACTTATTAATGTGTATTGTTACACACACACGCACACAGACACACACGCGCGCGCGCGATGTATCTATAGTAATGGTACAGGTTTTCGATCTAAAGCACTTCCTTGTGCAAGAGTCGAGGCACATTTCTCACAATGCCTCACAGATGGCAGCCCATTATCTAGCGTTTGCTGTTTGCTTGATCAACGCCTCCTCTAGAAAGCAGGCGTTGGCTTGTTATGTTATCCGCTAGATGGACATAGTTGTCCATTTTTAGAGCTGTTTGAAGGTTCGTGTGTGTTTTTAGTGGCGATGGCTGCACTATCCCGGCCTTTTTCGTCGCACAAAAAACGTAGCTTGATGGCCTCGCCAATGCGCCTACAAATCGCCGATTGGGCTCATTTTCGTCGTGCCACCTGCCGAACAAAATGCGCTAAGGAGACTCCTTCCATTACATGGCATTTATGTAGTGTTTTTTTTTTCGAAGCAGTTGAAAGTAACATCGTGGCTTTGTGGTAGGACATCTGCTTGCCACGCAAAGGGCGCGGGTGGCGCGGGTTCGATACACAATGGGACCGAAGATTTTTATTGTTTATTTTATTTGCATCTGTCTCGATTTTTCGCTCACGGACGATTTTTCGCTCACAAGCATCGGTAGCGACGCCGTCGTCGACGCCGACACCGACACCGGAATTTCTGCAACACGAGCTCTCTAACGCTATCGCGTTAATATGGTGGAATGCCGTGGTCTTACGGCTTTCGGCTCAGGAAAACTTTGGTTTCAAATGAAATGGGCTCCTGCACAACTTATGTCTGTAGATGATGACTGTGGCTTTCGCTGTTATTATAAAACACCATGAAAATGATGCGGAATTGCATGCGCGCAAGGACAATGCTTCGCAGCCTCTTCGTTAGGGCTATTCGATGCTTTGCACCCATCGAAATGCCATATGTTGGAAATAAGCACAAATAAACAATTTGCTTCATGAACTTAATGAGGAAAGTGGACCGATCGCCCAGTTTCCTTAGGCACAACCATATGCAACGAACAGAAATTGAAGGCAAATAATGTATATATGGCGTCATTTCTAAGGTTCAGTTAGACTGCGGTAAGTATGAGATTAAAAGTAATCGAATTATTGAGCATGAACGCACTGTTTGCCACGTGCGCATAGCCAGCCCACAACCTTCGCATGACTCGCTTGATACCCTGCGAACTAGTCTACTGTCACGGCCGCTACATAAAAAAAAAAACAGGTGCGGCCTGCTGCGTGGCGCCGAAACGGTGTCTGGGGCCTTGTTCTCCTTGCGCCCGCTCTGGCGCCACCGCTCCGGTACAGCCGTTCATGGAGAAGCGCTTCGACAGTCGCGTTTGTACGCGCAACGCTTCAATCAGGCCGTATATAACGCGTTTTATAGTTGTACATTACAGGTTGAATATTGAAGTCGTTATTAGAAATGCCGATTACCCCACATATGTGAACAGTTTGCCCTAGGAGTATCAATGTTTTGTAGAGTGGGCCTCATTACTCTCCATGAATGCTTCCCCTTTAACTCACCTAAAATGAAAAGTGTCACTCAATCACTGATCCCGTTAATGGGGAGGCAGTTGCCGGGCAGATTCCAAGGGCTGACTTATCAGCCCACCGAAACGCACCACTGGTGCGCCAACGAACGCCGGTTGTGGTCCAAAGACCGAGTTAGAGCCAAGAGACAACACAAACAAAATGTATCCTCAATTATGGCAGTACAAGCATCACGCAAACTTGCACACGCGGCAGGTAAAAATTACAACTCACAACATCCCTTAGATGGTGTTTAAAACAACGGGAACAAACTTACCGCGCTACAAATGCAATCCCATCCATTCGAAACTATCCAAGAACACTTAAAGGCCCTGAATATTCACCAAACGTGTGCAGCCCACAATTCTTCAAGCGTTTCTGCAATATTCAACTTCCAGGAAACAGTCAGACGAGTTCCAGCTCTGACCACCGTCGTTCGGCGACACTTTTCAAAAGAGTGCTCCCACGGCGTCATCACTCGATTCATCAAGATCGGCAATACACGACTCACTCGAACAACATAAACTCTTCGCCGACTTCGCCATACTGTCCTACCCTCCGCCGTCTCTCATTTGGATCCTTCCTGGTTTCGCGAACATTCCAAGTAATTGGTCGGCGCGTAGCACGTAGCACAGCGACACATGGGGGAACGGGATTAGTCTCTCCGGTTCGTCTTCAGAAACGGTCGCTTCCACTTTGATTTTTCGAATTCTCCCGATCTGCGCAGACGTTAGGCTGGTTAGGCTGTCGCGACGGCATCTTCGGTGGAGAGCGTAAGGGCACGCCCTGGGCGGCTTTTGATGCTTCTTCTTTTTTTTTTAATTGCGCGCGCCCGTTGATGGGAAACTGTCGGCGCAGTGACTTGATGCTGTCGTCAACATGCGGCGGCGCGCGCCTGTTTTAGCCTTCGTTTGTGACAAAAAGAAGTGCTCTGTTACGAATATTACGCTTCCCGACACTGTAGATTGC
Source organism: Rhipicephalus sanguineus (assembly GCF_013339695.2). Classification (NCBI taxonomy): domain Eukaryota; kingdom Metazoa; phylum Arthropoda; class Arachnida; order Ixodida; family Ixodidae; genus Rhipicephalus; species Rhipicephalus sanguineus. The sequence continues at coordinate 103,879,928 of NC_051179.1, read as the reverse complement.
ATGGGGGTGATTCCACGTAAGATCGAACAATCGATGGCTGGTCGACCTCTCAAATTTATTTCCAAATTTTATATATTATTGCCTGATGAGTGGAAAGAAGAGATCCGCAATTTGTTTTGCCATCAAAAATTTTTTCGAAGCACAGGAAATCAATAATGACGAAGAGGTGGAGTGAAGCGCTCATCCGCTCTGCTGTTTTGGCCAACTTTCGTTCTGAATTGCACAAAATATATTAAAGTTAGGTGGCTGAAATTTCTTTAACTAAATATATGTATGTTTTTGCTTCTGCTCAGGTATTTTTAGTTTTGATGTGTAGTGTAGATGTTTTTATAAAGAACCTCAAAATTGGCCCAGGGAACGTTATTTTCTTTACTTTGAAGGTCTTTATTTCAAAAACTCCTTGTAGCAGAGCGACAAAAATTGCGCATAACGTTCTTCGCATGCTTATCTACCACACTGCCGAATCTTACAATTATGTAACGTTTCAGTAAAGAGATATGATCGGGCTAAGTTAAAGAAAACACCGGACAATGGAAACTTCTGACGACATTAAAAAAAAAACCCATTTTTTATATTTCTTAAACTTTGTCCACTTATTCTCCTCCACATCAGCTTTCATAATCATTGAAAACATGTTGCATAATGTCGTTGCACTAATAGTTACGACCCCTCCAATGAGGCCCTTAGGCAAGGATTGGCAATTCCGACTTCTTGCCCAGCAAGTGTATAAAATGCAGGCAGGATTGAATTTCTTTTTATTAAAAGGCCAGCAGTACCCAAAAAGGTGTTGCCGGCACTGAAGACGTTAATCCTGAAATTATTTCGTCACTGCAGCAGCCACGAGCGCGGGGCTACCGAGCAGGCGCCCGCGCACCCGAGATGCTCGTTGTAAGAGACGGCGCAGTGAGAGCTCGTTCGTCCTCCGACCGATTGAGTTCGAAACAGCAACACCTCTCGGGTGACTTGAACGCACGTGCACCGGTAGTCGCAGTGATCTGGTTAATGACGTCGATTTCTTTTTCAGGGGGCATAAGAATGTCATCGTTAAACTGTGCGTTCCGTGAAGATCTTTCATTGCAGTGGTAGCAAAAGCACGCGTAGCACAAGTAGTCCGTCTCACTGGCAGTCACTGATCTTTCGGGCGTTAAACGTTCCTTCAAAGCGTATATGCCTAGGTCAGTAACTCTGCGAAATTTTGGCTTCTTTGCAATAATTAAAGGAGTACTGACACGAATTTGAGACATCGCAAAAGGGACATATTTTGCTTCGTTGGTATGCAGTGTCAACGCTGTCCACACACTGGAGTCGGAGAACACGTATAAAATATTTTAATTTGACTTTGAAGTTTTCGTCGCTGAGCATCTGCAAGCCAGGTCCACTGCAAGGACATTATCCCGACGAGTCAAGACAGTTCCCCCGAGTATGCGAGTTCTGCGTCCGGCATGCAGCCTAAATCGCAGAAATCACTGTCAGGGTCACAGGACGACAATTCACTCATCGTTGTTTATGTGCACCACGAGCAGATGACGAATTTGCTGCTAGTACGTCGCGAGTTTCTGTATCTCCGTGACGTCACACTGCTATGAAGCGACACTGAAAAGCCACCCCCTCGATATCTAAACCGAAAGTGTCTTTTTAAGGTGGCGCTAATTAAAATATATACCATGCATTCCCAGGCACCACAATAGTCGTTTTAGGTTTCTCGACACCAGTATTTTTATTTAGAGCAACAATCCGAAATTTTTAAAAATTCGTGTCAGTACTCCTTTAAGCTTCCTGTGCTTCAAAAGGTAGTCTCCACAATACACTCATTCCGAGCTATACTTCTCGCCATGAGACGCACAGGAGGAGTAGAGTAAGAGCAAAGCACAAGAACTATCCGCGGCGAATGAAGTGTGAACAGCGCTCTGAACGCGCGGCCAGTTCAGGCCGTCTGCTGCCGACATCTAAGATAGGCAAGCGCATCCGGTTACCGATAGTTTTGCTTTTCTTTCCTTTGACATTCCATATTTTGCTTTGCCGCTGGAGCGCCACATTAATGCTTTCCACTGATAGCAACTGGCGCAGCGCAGTTTCTATGACAGCAGCGTGTGTGAAGCGAGCGCTTATTGCTCCCTTATAGAGTTTTCATCTTGCTTCCATCTCTGCCGTGTTATCAGCGCCTAGCTGCGGTGCGAACACAGGGTGGATAAAATAGCGAAGCTCCAGTGCACGTGCGTTCAAGTCACCCGAGAGGTGTTGCTGTTTCGAACTCAATCGGTCTGAGGACGCGAAAACGAGCTCTCACTGCGCCGTGTCTTACAACGAGCATCTCGGGTGCGCGGGCGCCTGCTCGGTAGCCCCGCGCTCGTGGCTGCTGCAGTGACGAAATAATTTCAGGGTTAACGTCTTCAGTGCCGGCAACACCTTTTTCGGTACTGCTGGCCTTTTAATAAAAAGAAATTCAATCCTGCCTGCATTTTATACACTTGCTGGGCAAGAAGTCGGAATTGCCAATCCTTGCCTAAGGATCTCATTGTAGGGGTCGTAACTATTAGTGCAACGACATTATGCAACATGTTTTCAATGATTATGAAAGCTGATGTGGAGGAGAATAAGTGGACAAAGTTTAAGAAATATAAAAAATGGTTTTTTTTTTTTAAATGTCGTCAGAAGTTTCCATTGTCCGGTGTTTTCTTTAGCTTAGCCTGATCATATCTCTTTACTGAAACGTTACATAAATGTAAGATTCGGCAGTGTGGTAGATAAGCATGCGAAGAACGTTATGTGCAATTTTTGTCGCTCTGCTACAAGGAGTTTTTGAGATAAAGACCTTCAAAGTAAAGAAAATAACGTTCCCTGGGCCAATTTTGAGGTTTTTTATAAAAACATCTACACTACACATCAAAACTAAAAATACCTGAGCAGAAGCAAAAACATACATATATTTAGTTAAAGAAATTTCAGCCACCTAACTTTAATATATTTTGTGCAATTCAGAACGAAAGTTGGCCAAAACAGCAGAGCGGATGAGCGCTTCACTCCACCTCTTCGTCATTATTGATTTCCTGTGCTTCGAAAAAATTTTTGACGGCAAAACAAATTGCGGGTCTCTTCTTTCCACTCATCAGGCAACAATATATAAAATTTTGAAATAAATTTGAGAGGTCGACCAGCCATCGATTGTTCGATCTTACGTGGAATCACCCATGGGAATACGTGGTACTTCACAGTAGGGTCTTTTCACGCGTTCGCGTTGCACAGCGGCACACAACAGCAACAGCATCATGAACCAACCAGCCCAAATGCGTACCTTATAACAGCATCGCGGCATCACACCGCTAGAAAAAATCGTCTGCCGCACACGCGCGCACCAAAGAGCCGTACTGAGGCGCAGGAAACATGAGGCAAGCTGCCCACACACGCTGTCACACAAGAAAGACACGAGAAAGCACACGAAAAAGCAGACGGACACGCATAAATTCTGAGGCGACCACATTGTAACACGAACCGGCGTCCGCTTTAGGTCTCTTCGATTTGGCTTGCACTGCCTGCACTAGTTCTGGAAAGTGCCGTGGCGGTGTGAAGCGGTGCTGTGAGCGCGCAGCACGGGTTAAGCAAGTGCCGGTGCAGCCGCGACACTACTGACACTACTACGCGGCGGCTGCCACCATAACGAAGATGCAGGTGCAAGCCGTGTTGGTCGAACAGCCGACGCTGCGTGTATCGCTGGTGTTGTTTACCAAAAAACATGCCGCGGCGGCACTCTTCGTAGCTGCAGTATGGAACTGCTCGACTCTGCGACGACGATTCCGACAACGGCGACCCTCACAACGATTCCGAGGATGATTTTGACGGTGTATGTGTTTTGGTCGCCTGCATGTTGGTACGTGAAGATGTAACTCCTGTTCCCGGGTACGAGAACGTCGTCGGCAGGTTCCATCAGTGTGATTTCGAGAGACTGTTCAGACTATCTAGAGAGACGTTTTACTGGTTCAATGGAAAATTTCGCTGGTTTTGACCTTCTATGAAAGTGTGTGCGAGGCCATAGAACAAGAAAAAACGAAAATATCTGGGGCCCTTTGATCGACGCTAAGACGGCTTAACGCGAAAGTTCAGTTCAGTTATCCAGGAAAGTGTACGCTCGCAAATTTGTGCTCAAAGAATTTTACTGACGTCGCCACTTTTTTTCACGCTAGACTAGAGAACGAATGTACAATTCTTGTAGACCATTAAGACACATGTATACGCACGCTCGCATGATGAATACATTTTTAAACTCAAAAGTTTTTCTAGAAGACTTCCTATAGCCTCAGCTTCACGATTTCGCAAAGGCGAACTGAGAGCGCAGCAGTCGCGCCACATCTGTATTACTTTTTTTTGTGTGTGTACCATTCGTATTGCCGTCAAGTACGGTGAATTTTTCTGCTCACGAGACATGTAAAAAGACCCGCCTTAATAGCTGCCGAAAAGATGTGGCTAAGATTGCCCGTCGGAGTCAGCAGTTTAACTTGCTTTTGCACGCTCTGAACAACAACACGCAGCGTCGTCTGCTCTAAGCTTGGGAGGAGGAAGGGGCGCACGCCATGCTGCACTTCTTTGCACCTCCTCTTGAGCGAATGCAGGCCGGCAGAGAACTCGTGCAGAACTACGCTTGCACCTTGACAAAACGAGGGAACCGGCGCAGCGGGCGCGCGCGGCACCAGCAAAACGAGGAGGACGGTGTTGCGCCCGTTGAACTGGGTGCCGCCGGTGCAGCCAAATCGAAGAGACCTTTTGTGCACGTGAGTAGTAGCGCCCTCACTCAAAACAGTGGCCGCAGCTGTCAACTCAGCCGAGCCGCGCTCGCCCATTGACGGCGACGCGACGCAACAGGCCGCACCTGCTTTTTTATGTAGCTGCCGTGCTACTGTTCTGGTGGTTCCTGCGTTCACTCTTTCCGTTCTTGCCCTTTGTGAAACCTCAATAGTGCTGTCAGGATGTTGAGTGGACTCAGCAGGGTGTACTGGAAGTGGGACCAAGTCGATCATTGGAGGTGTTTACACAAACACAAAAAAAGAAACACGAGGCGGCGTAAAAAATAGTCATTGAAAACATTGTCACAAGCGAATGGCGAGCCCCATGGTGCTAAACAAGAAAGCTTGACGTGATTCCCAAGTGAAACGACTGCGGAAAGTGACAAGCGTCTGAACTTCGGAGAGACACTCGCTTTTTAGAGCCTCGGAGCAGGGCAACCTGTCAAGAGGCTTACAACGGTATCACACGATGCACTCCTGATCGCGATTAACCCCGACCGGGATCAAATGTCTCAACAGTGACTGGCTTCCTTCTGACGCTTGGCTTGAAGGAGCCAATCACGATCAAGAAATTTCATCATGTTCATGCGCGATCGTGATCAAAAGTGACCTTGTGACACTGATGTTATATGTCCTCTTTTCGGCCAGATTATGTCTCACCCCGCCGGCACCTCATGCGGTTAACCACCTCAATGAGTATTGCAAGTTCGGTGCAAGGGACTAATACGCCGCACACACACGCAAGCGACACGTATAGCTAGCTTGTACTGACACTTATGAAGTACCAGTCCGGGGCACTGATCTTCGTACGCTTTTCGTGTTGACTTTAATTACTTAACGTGGCCGCAATGAGGCGAAGAAAGACACACCGCTACGCCGGGTGAATCACTCTCGCGGTTAACCATGCGGTCCAGTGCGTTGGGAAATCCCGAATCCCTACCGAGAGATGAATGCCTCCGTCGCCTTCTGTACAGTCACTCCGAGCTCCGACACATTGCTTAGACAGTATGTACCGGCATCTAAACAGCTTACGTTTGCTGTTAATTGATGTTGTAACTCATGCTTTTTCCTTATCCGGCTCCACATTTCATTTTAACAGCGAAACTGTTTAAGCTGGCCGTTATTTGTGCGGCCTATCAGAAAACTATAATCATCATCGGGTATGTGCCGCAGAAATTGGGCAAATCCGAGTACTCACCGCTGGATCACTTAGAGAAAATGAAGTGGTACACCCAGAATCTTTATATCATCATTCTTTCAGAGAGAGAAAGTTACAGAGACAAAGAGAGAGGAAAAGTGTATGGAGAAATAATGGGAATAAAGACATCAAAAGATACAAAGACAGGGAAAAGGAAACGCAGAAAGAGACGGGAAGAAGCAGAGTGAGAAAGAGACAGAAAAAATTAGAGAAAAAGAAACGGACGGAAGAGAAAAAAAAATAAAAAGAGCGAGAAAGAAACTGAAAGGAAGAAATAGAAAGAAACAGATACAAATCAGAGATACAAGAAACAGAGAAAAAGAAAGAAAGAGAAAAAGAAGGAAATAAATAATAAGGAACAAAGAAGGCCACCTAGCTGCGCTCATCTTACAGGCTTGGCACGACTAGTGCCAAGCTGCCATACTAGGGAAGGGCAAGGAAAACGGCGGCTGCGTGAAGAGACCGAAGCGATGGAAGCCCTACGCCAACGACGACGTGCCCGTAGATCTATCAGAGGTGCGAACGCTCGGTTCTTAAGTTTTGACAACCGTGTCGTGACTAACCTAGCTAAAGCCTAGCAACATCCTATACACGCAACCAAATTAGACATCAGGGGCCGAATTCACAAAGCTCACTTACGAGCAAATTGTCGCGTAAGAGAAATTTTGTCGCGTAAGTCGATTCACGAAGCGAAAAAAACGTCGTAAGGGCCGTCGTTATCACATCGGCCGCTGCGGTAAAGCGCGCTGCGACTGTCAAGGAGCATGCCAGCGATGGTGATGCAGTTGCTATATTTGGTGACGTCACTGAAAAAGGCTCGTAAGTGGATTCACGAAGCAAAAAAATTGCGCAGAAACAGCGTGGCTACGAGATAATCCCAAGAGTGGTCCGGACCACTCTTACGAACAATATGGCTGTTTAGAACGTGCAAGTGCGGCGGGTAGCTGGGTGCCGCGGCTGATTTTAAGCTAATTCACGGCCATGTAAGGCTACTTGACGATTGCTGGTACGTTTTAATTTATTTCGGCGCTTTGGGTTTCGTGTGTTCTTTCGCTTGTACGCTATGGACAATATTGGCACTCGCAGTCGTCCAATAACCTGAGACTCGCAGTAATTAAAGAAGCCTATTGGGTGTCAATGGCGAAAAAGTATGCAAGCAAAGGCTTGTGATTGGATTAAAACCAAAGTTCTACATGAAAGGTCGATGAAGTCGAAAGCGGCGCGGTATTTGGTCAACATTTTTTTGTTATGTTGTTGTGTTGCGTCCTACTTCCTCCAATGAGACGTCCAACTTATGATGATGTACGCAGCATTGGTCGAAATTACCACCAAAGAGGTTCAGAGGAGCACATCAGCTGCACGTTATTGGAAATAAAATTGAGCGGAGCATTTCAGTTAGCCGTTATTAAAGCCTATTATGTGATTCCATAACTCGTCTAGTTGGATTGGCTTTAACTGACCAATAGGCACGACCTCCGAAATGCAGCTGTCGCTATGCACTTTGGGCCGATCCAGAGCGAGCTCGTACATTGCAAATCACAGCATATTATAGATGTGCGTGATTATGCATCAAATCACGAACAAATCGAGCTTTTCGACCTTCATTGTTCGGAAACCGAAACGGAACGCGTTTATATGGCAAGTAGTCAGAAAGAAATGGCTCCAGTAATTTGAAATGACATCAAGAATCAGTGCGAATGCTCACGATTCTCGAGTATAAACAAACATATGCCGAATTCATGTCCCTTTGATTATTAACTGCCATTTAACTTGACGTGAGAATATCAATTAAAGGTGGATTCACCCACTCATATATGTATTTTGTTCTCAGAAGCGTCAGCGCGACCTGGAAATCATCGCGTAGACAAGGCGAAACCCCCGCTGCAGGCTCCTATCGTAGCAGACGACATACGCTAGCAGACGACAAACGCTAGCAGACGACGGCTTGGGCGAGAGGCGCAGCTTGTGATTGGTTGGGAAGCAGTACTCTCCACATCAGGTCATCTTATGACGTTGACAAAACACTTCTTTCATCGCGCGCTCCTGTCGTGCTCGTCATATCTTCCCCCTCGCACATAAGAGAAATTTTTATCTCGCCGTGAAAAACGCGCAAGAGCTTTTTGTGAGCTTTCTTAGCGCTTGCCCCTGCTGCGCAGTTCGCGAAAACAACATGGCGCCGTAAACTGTGTGTGTCGGTGCCGATTTTCGCAAACGCTAGGGTTCCTTCAGCGTTCAACTGGATGTGCTGTGAATACCGCTGCTTTTTTCTGTGCGCGCAAGCCGTGTGAAGACCGACGGCAGTGTCTCTTCGTGTGTGGTGAAGCGTATCGAAGCCTGTGCCTCGGTGTGTTTATGAAGCGGGGATCGGCGCTGCAGTGCGTGTTTGAGTGTTGGTAACAGTTCGTTTGCTTCGCTTTCCAGTGTCTCAGTAAGGTGCAGTGCGGCATTTCGAATTGACAACATTTCGGCACGTTACTTGAGTGATTCCGTGCTCGCACGGTAACGCATGGACTACGACTACGCTCTGTATTTCGTTCTTGCATCGCCACGGGTTAGCCCGTGCGCTTCTATTTTCTTGTAAGCAGTCCAGGCAAATGCAGTGTTCGGGAGTGAAACGATGTGCGTTGTGAACAGTGGTGCTGTGTTGACATTTCCAAGACTTGTGAAGAGGCTGTGCCCGTGTGACAGAAGATTAAAAGCGTTGATAACCGTGTTTCGCCCTACGAAGTTGCGATGGTGCTTTATGAGGGCTTTAAGGATTTGGCGCTGGGCTTGGCGCTTTCTTTTTTAACTCGTTTCTTCTCCTTGTTGTGATAACTGTAATCCGAACGTCATAGCGTGTTGAACCGAAGTCGCACGCCGAGACATTCTGCTGTAATGTGGCTGCTTTAGCAGTACGCCTTGACTGTTCTCCGGTGAAAACTTGGACTTGTACCTGGCAGCGAAAGCACGTGGACGTCACGCTTCGCTTCGGACAGAACACACTTCTCACTGGTGCCTTGCCATGGATGAAGTCGTAGACCAGCACCGGCTAACTACAGGTTTTCGAGTCCATCTGTCCTGTCGTTCTGCACGGCACTGGAGCCTTGACTACAGCGGCCTACGGCGATTGGTCACGCTTCACCAGTGGACGTACACGTCTTGCTAGCCTTGCATTTCTACGTCAACGGCAGCTTCCAGACCACAGACGTCTTTTGCCTGTGGCTGCAGAGCACATTCGATTCCCTATGACGCTGACGGCTGCTAATATCGTTGTGCCATCGGTGAGTTGAACTTGCGCAACTAATTTCGTTGTTATTCGTGTAGTGCTATAACGTACGTTTGTAAGTTTTTCATCCCAGCAGATGTAATGTCACCCCATGTTAAGTTCCAGTACAAAAAATGTACTACTACCGCTTTGTATATACGTATATATGGCCAATATACATATATTAGAATATGAGCAAGTACACCAGCAGTGTTTATGATTTGGGTTAAGCAGGTTATTATCTGGTCATTAAGAGGAGCCTGTCTGTTTACCACGCTTGATAGTTGAGAGAAAAATATTTGATGCGAATTTATTCTCCAGAAGCCATGTAGCACTTCTTCAGGGATTCCCTTTATATTGCAAAATTACTTGTATAGAAGATTACTGCTGTGGCAGCACTATACTTTAACAGGACATATATATCTTACGGTATGTAAAGCTTACATGGACCTTCAGTTTGTTGCAGATTGAATATGGCATATTTGATAGCTTTGACTAAGTGATAGTTTTTGTGCTACTGCCAATTATGTATTAAGAGCGCTTTCAATGGTGGTTTTTTAATATATCCTGTTTGGCCTCTTCACAGATCGCAGACTTTCGTAAGGTCCTGGAATCCATCGATTGCAAGCACTGGCAAATCAAGCCACCTTATGACTTGGAGCACATGTACAGAAATAGGAAGGACTTGTGCTCCCTAAATGTACAAGTCTTTTGCAACGGTAGGGGTGTCATCATCCAGCCGACCTCAAAGGGGCCTGGAAGCACGCATGGCAGCCTCATCTGGATGGACTGTGCTCTGCCTGGGAGCTTCAAGGGCAGAAAACTGCCTAATGGCTGGTTGCTAGGTTAGGTTTTTAAAGTACAGATGGTACAGTAAACACCGGTTAATGTACACACCTTCACAACCCAAACATTGTTAGTAACAGTGAATGCTTGTATTATTTTCGCACACCAATGCTAATTGGACACTTAAGGAGAAGCAAACTATGATGGAATTGACAATGTCGCAAGTGTAAAGTCTGCAGCTTATGAATTTTACTTCATACATGTGAGACTGGAAAGTTGTGCTTTTGAAATAGCACAAATACTTTTATTGCTTATTGAGCTCTTGTGCTTGTGACGCACTCACTGTATCAAGTGCTCTGTATGGAAATAGCAAGTGGGTGAAAATCGCCTGGCTGTTCGCAACATGCAGGGAGAAAGAGCTCAGGCAACACAGGAGCAGTAAATGCACATTTTTTTAAAAAGCTCATCTTTTTTTCAATGTTGTTGCATATGTTGCATTTCCGTCGTACATGTTCTCAGCACAATTGCATAGTCGCACGGTTATTTCTACAAATCGTATTTGACCTGAATACACGCTTGTTGATCTCTGAAGGTGACTCTCCCAATGCCTGAGAGCCATGGGTGCTCACCCTCCTGTCCGTGGCTGGCCCAGCTGAGCAGCAGTGCAGTGCAGCCCCCACCCATGCAAGACAAGTCATACAGTGCACCTTTGGTGTTCTGAGCACGACACAGCATATCCGTCCGGCATGGCATTGACAGCAATAGTGATGATGGTGAGTGTTTGTAGAAACCATAAGAGCCTATTAACATGCATTTGTGGATTATGAGTGCGTTTGTTGCTCACAATCATTTCTCCTAATCAAGTGCATTTTTTTTCATAGTGTACTTTTGGTAGGAAAAACGGCTTTGAGAAACAAAAACACATAATCCGCAAGTGCTTTGTGCTTTCTAGTCTTCAAAATTGTTCCTGCACACTGTATGATGACGTGGCTATGTTAGATAACGTTAAAGTGATGAACAATAGCTGTTGTCTTGTAACAGCAATACATGAGTACACTCTAAGAAAAAATAGAGTATTTTTTAGTATTTCTGCCACACAACAATAACGTAATCTTGCTTGCTCGGGTTTTCTTTTTTGAAAACCTGGCTCTTGGCACTTTCCTATCAAGAATGTTGTCGCTCTAATGACGCGCGGTGGTAACGCGAGGAAAGTACGTGAGATGGATGACGATTGTAGTTGTGGGGTGGCAATCCTCCCCAAATACTTCATTTTTTCTTAGAGTGTAGCACAGTGAACTCATTTGTGGTCGGCTTCTTGCACCTAGTGTAAAGTCGAAATAGAAGATACTTTATTGGCTTATGTCTCACTATTAGGCAGAAGTTTGTTGCCTTCAAAATGAACATCGTAGTTATACATTTATATCATAAAATATTTTTTCAAAGACTTCATTGTTGGTGGCTCTATGTTCAGACCTTTTTTGTTGTTTTTAATATTTCTTAATACTTGTCATCGGCTTCTGAAAATACGAGAGCTGCAGTTTCTAGCACATATCAGTTGTCCAGTTTTACACATAGCACGGTTGTAACAATCATCTGCATTTTTCTATGTTCCAGCAGTACTACGGGATCCGGTGCCTCATTGTCATCTAATTGTACAGTGTATCTCGGACAAAACGCACAAGGCCAACAAGTAGACAGCGACTACCAGTGACTGTGTCCTGCTGTTCAATGTGCACGTCAACAGACAGAATGCATTGTGATATCTGGAACAGTTTGAATTGTATGGTGAGAATCTGCACAGCTGCAGTTTAATTGTTGAGCAGTGCATCACTCAGCAATTCCTTGCACTTGAGGATTCAAAATTAATTAAATTCTGCATTTAATATACAAAACCTTGACATTAATGTACAGCACACTGTAGTAGTAGTGTGCAAATTAATTTCGGCTACCTTGAATTTTTAACATGCTCGTAAATCAAAGTGCATGTGTGTCTCTGCATTTCACTGCCATTAGAAACAGCAGCCATGGTCGGCAAACAAAACCGTGTTTTCATGTTTGGTAGTGCAAGAATGAAACCATTGAAGCGGGTAATTTTGCACTTAGTTGATATAGTCGTTCAGGATACGCGCATTTGTATAGCACAAATGATTTTCTGTTTATATAAGCTCTGGAAAGTCCTTCTCCACGGATTATTTAGATGCAAGAGGAGCGTCACTATTCCTAGTACGTCCAACAAGTTTTAGCACCTGTGTAATGTTATCCCGTCGCCTGTCTGTCCTCTTCAACAGTCACCCTCTCTGCATGTACTGTGTAAGTTTTAATTGTTTTTCATATAGTGTTTGTTGCCATAGGTTTCTCCATTATGTAATTGTATACTCTGCAAATAGTTTATCATCTATGCAGCTTTGCTCATTTTACTGCTGAAAGTATTTATTGCTTTTTGTAGGGTGATTATAGCATGCATTTACTTATGCCTTTTGTTGCATCTGTACAATGGTTTAGCCTGAAGAAGGCTGTTGGTATACTGTAATCTTGAAACTGGCGACTTCAAACAAATTTCTAGGCTGATAACCATTACTACTATCATCAGATAAGCTGTGATTGCTCCATGAAAATGTATTTAAGATTCTGTAAACTGTGCCAGGTAAATGTTTTTAAATTATTTTATTGTTGTCCATGTTTTATGCGCCTGAAACATAATTACTTCATCGTGGTACATTATAAAATGTTATTCTGCACATTTCTGCTGATAAACATTGCAGCTGAGGCCAGCAGCAAGATATACATGCAAGGCACTGAAGCTTCACATCATATGCCTTGTCCAGAAGTGCATTGAAATTTTTTTTCGAGCGGAATGAGAGACTGCTATACAGCAGTCTGTCAATGTGCACACTTCTAAACCTTTTTGAGGAGTGTTTTCAGGAGAAGCAATAGGGTCTTGACATGTCAACAACAGCATTTTTTGTACCGAGGAGCTTAGTAACAGCGAATTGTTTTATTTATGTATTGTCCAGAATTTGTCCGACCTGTGCCAATTTTTCAGCCCACGTCACCTAACATATGGCTTGTTATAGTGTTGTCAATGTGCCCGACTATGTAAATAAACTATGTGTCATATTGCAGACATGTACCAAAATGTGATGCATTGCGCTTTTCCTTGGCATCACATTGTCAGGGGCTCTTTTCTTATATATCGTCGTGGGCTGCCGCCCACCAAATGTATAAAAATTGCTTGTGAGTGGGCAGCAGCAGGAACTATGCATCAAATTGTTCCAGGAGGGTTCGAGAAATGCCGAGTTGGCACACAAAAGTGGTCAGAGATTTCTCTCGTACGTTACAGCCTTGAAACCTCATGTGCTCAAGACTGAGTGTATCAGCATTGTTGTTTTATAGCAGTTCATCCTATTAACTACACCTCAACGTATGTATGTATGTATGTATGTATGTATGTATGTATGTATGTATGTATGTATGTATGTATGTATGTATGTATGTATGTATGTATGTATGTATGTATGTATGTATGTATGTATGTATGTATGTATGTATGTATGTATGTATGTATGTATGTATGTATGTGTATGCATGTATCTGAAACAAAAGCTTACGTTATTTTGTTTACTGTAACTTTTATAAGAATTTTGCTATTTGCTTTCTAGTTCTCCTTTTTCAATCTCATTTTCATTTCTCAAGTATGTTTCCTACTGTGCAAAAATGAATGTAACCTTACATAAAATGTGTGCATTCAAACAAGATGTTTCATTTTCCAACGTACAGTTCTGAGCAAGAAGTTGAAAACTATGCAACCAACCAGCAAAAATAAGTTTATAGGACAGTTCCTCCGTGTAACATTGCTTCTACAGATTGCGTTTGTCGAACATGTAAAATAGAGTAGTCGACTTCAAACCAGCATAACCAAGCTTTCGCTCGTGGCCAGGCACGTAGGCAAGGGGGGGGAGGGCCCCCCCCCCCCTAAATTCGTCCAGCCTTCTATATTCCCGGGCAAGTTTTGTTTTATTTTTGCCATGGAAATACTTTCTTTCGAACAATTAGGCCTTGCCCCCCCCCCCCCCGAAAAAAAATCCTGGCTACGTGCCTGCTCGTGGTTGTACATACTTTTACATATGTGCGTGGTATTTCTACGTATTGTCATACCTGTTGCCAATTACTATTTAGGGCACAAAACTAGTCAAGCTGAATACGCGGATTTTTGTCTGTCCACCTGTCATCTATACTTTAACTGCTGTTGATAAAGAATAAACTCGGGTTTAAAATTTTCAAGTACTTACAAAGGGAAGAGTAGCCCTTAATGACGCAAATGAATTTGCCGTAATTTTTTCGCAGGCCTACTGCTTTGCCCTCTCCTCAGAACTCGATAGCCTGCTGGAGTTCTTTAGAACCATTGACAGAGGCATTACACGGAGCTGCGCAACACGACAGAGACCGAGAGAGAAAACACATCACTGTGTGTGTGTCTTTTCTCGCTGTTCCTGTCGTTTTGCGCTGCTGCGTGGAATGAATGCCACCCAACTAGCACGGAAACATGTCCCGACAAAGGCAGTCATCTTGGCCGCAAGCAGTTTGGCCGCCGCGTGTCTATTGATGTTCTTGAAAACACCGTGATGTCTGACCGGCGCTCGAATAGCCAGAGTCGCGAAAAGTAATGCCCAGGTATGATAATTGGGTTTCGGGACTGGGCGCTCTTGCGATAGTAGTGGTTAGAGAAAAAAAAAGTAATCTTATTTCTGTGATCCGTGAGGGAGCACGGCGCAGCGTTTTGGGGTCTAAAGGGGAGTGAAAGAAGAGAGCGGAAAGGCCACGTTATCAAAAAAAGAGTGCCCGAAACACATATCCTCAGGCATTGTTATCTGTTTTTCCATAAAAAAAAAAAAATACGTGAGTGCTTGGCGACACGGCGAATCGAACCTAGTACCTCCCGCATTGCAGCCGGACGCTGTAACGACTCGACCACCGCTGCAGTTTTTTTTTTTTTCTTTAGCGTGTGTCTCTGACACATCTGAACATCGATCGCTCTCACTCGACCACCGCTGCAGTGTTTCGCAAGAGAGCTTGCCACTGTCACACTTACTTCATTGTATATATATATATTATCTTTCCCTCGAAAGACACCTAATGCAAAATGTCTGGCGAAAGTCGATCAAAAAGTGAAAAAAAAACTCGGGATCCGAGTGCATTTGCCTAATGTGACTCGAAGGTTAAAGCCATTACGTGTGGTTATATTACCGTGCACTTTGTATCGTTCGCGACATCACTAATCAACTACCGCTAATTGACTGTCACTAATGTCACTTTCACTAATTGAATGTTCCATTTGTTTCGATTATCGTCATTTAAATAAACTTTCACTAAACAAATCACTGCTCACTTAATTTGCTTCGATTCTTATATATAAGCACAATCACACTTTCGCTCGCTTTTCTATGGCTTTCGCTCCCATAGGCCTTAGTAAGTAACGCGACCGCCGTCTCTTTTTTTTTTCTTTTTGTTAATCGTGCAAACGCGCAGCACGCGCGCCCTGTGAATCCAGGTGCACGTGTAGTGATGTCACTTCAGGCCGAGACAACTGAACGCCACTTCTTTTATGTTTGCTCACGCAAACTCCGCAAGGACGAAGTGACTGCGCCGTGTTTTCTGAAAAGCATTAGCTCGTAGAAACCTCCAGACGAATCTTCCTCGTTTTACGTGTTCACATATCTAAGCGTATACGATCGCTCTGGCATTCCGGCCTTGTCAAAATGCTGCGGTTAATTGAACTTGCGGCATTACGCGCATCATGCCTTTGTTACTGCTGCTTTATATTTCTGTACAAACGTTCTCCGTAGGCTCAAAAGCCGCTCCTATGTCTTGTACTGAGATCTTTGTAAGAAATGCAACATTTTACGTCTAGCTACAAAACACCCTAATGGCAACCACCATACCGTGCTCGAACATGCCTAATTAGTTGAGTGGCAGCGCAGCTTCATGAAAATGTAACTAAAGTGGTTGTGGTAAACAAGGGGGAGGGGACGTCTCGCTCACACCTTCAAACCTTCAATGTTTCAATTTATGCGTGGTTTATAGATGCGGTGCATCTGGAGCGTTGTTCGCCTGCACTTGACGAGATAGCACACGGACTATTAACGCCATCGAGCAACTAGATTTTGGTTAGCTATGGTCATCCATGAAACACGAGCACTTGGCTTCGCGCAAGACCCCAGGACGTCTGCTGCAACGCGTAAGCGCTGTAGCAGACGCCCGGAACTGGCAGCTGGGATACAGCGAAAATCAGGCGAAAATACATTCGCTATCATCGTGTACCCTCGATGCTAGACGCTTCGCGTGCTGCCTTGCTATCACCTGCGCGCACTTCTTTCTTTCCTTGTCGTTTCATCGGCTTTCGCTTTGCCTCCTTGCTCTCAAAAGTGGCGAGTAAGTTAAATTCGTACCATTGCTATCGCATTCCCTCGAGATACGAGAATTCGTGGCTAAGAAATTGCGCAGGCAAGAGAAAGCTTTGTGAATTCGGCCCCTGAATCGTCCAGTTTCGCTATTTCAAGCCCTGCGCGACTTCGGGCAAGCTTTGCCATTCTTTTTTTTTTGTTCTCTTTAGCATATCACAGGTTAGGAAATTTGCTCATGAATTGACTCACTATATCTAATACTCATGCAGAGCCACTTATGAAGATAGGTTGGCAAGAAATGTGAAGCTCACTCAGACTCACTCATGAGATATATTTTGCCCTTCGGACTCACTCGGACTCATAATCGCTGAATTTTTTCTCGACGGGACTCACTCGGACTCAAGCTCACTAATACATTACTCACTCGGACTCACTCAGACTCAGACTCACGGCTCGATCTGAGTCTGAGTGAGTTGACTCATGAGTCCGTAAGCGTATGATTAGCTTTTTTTACCATGGTGCCAGTGCTCTTTAACGCCAATATCTCACATACTCGCTGCTCTACTTGGCCCCTTTTCATCTCGTACTTTCATATGCGACTTATTAGTGGTTGCTATCCAGTAAGGACTTTTTATTGTAATAAATGACTCGCACGATACATTTTTATCAAGTCGTTCCCGTAGTTTTCCCCGTCCATAACTCACGCCTCTGATCAATAAATACTGCGCTCGCATATGAACGTTAGTGCCTTGAATTATGTGTGATTAGACGTGAGTATAAACGTGAGCCGACGTTAGGCTGATATTAATGCCGAAGTTAGGTAGATAGGAGTCCCATGGCTCGGCAAAAAATGTGGAGCTCACTGAGATTCACCCCCTAAATATATTTTGCGCTTAGGGCTCACTCGGACTCAGACTAACTAAAATTTTGCACAACAGGACTCACTCGGACTGAGACTCTCCAAAATATTACTCACCCGGACTCACTCAGACTCAGACTCACGGCTCGATCTGAGTCCGAGTGAGTCTGAGTGAGTCGACTCGTGAGTGAGTTTGCCGACCTATGCCTATGAATATTAGCTTCAGTGAAAGCAGTAGAATGTGATTTGTGATGCCCTCGTCTCCGATGTTGAGAGGTCTGCATAGCATGTACTAGTTCACATGCTCTTGAGTTCGCAAGAATGCTGTACTGAGCTTAATTAACCTGGCTATTCACGGTGACCTAACTACCTCTAGCCAAAGTTAAAAATATGTCCACGCACTCGATGACGACGCGACTAAAGGCATGTTGCTGACTATTGCAATCAGTAAGTGACACTATTTTCTGTGTTCTTCGTGATTCCTTCATTAGGGAATATTCATTAACTAACTTTTGAAGCAGCGAAGCTGCGCAAAAATGCCATTGACATAACTGAAGTAAAGACGATTACTTTTAAGGGCTCGATTCTTAGTTATACACGATATTATTGAGAACTACCAGACAATAATGGCAAAGAAAGTATAGGGGATGTTATTCGTTGTAATTAAGATAAGGTGTGAAGAAAATGAAGTGGACGAAAAGATAACTTGCCGTCGGCAGGGACCGAACCTGATACAACTGTATATCAGTTGGCAAAACGTCCGATTAGACAGTTTCTACATTTCTATTACTAAGTATTAGTATTTTCCTGCTTACTACAGATGCCCGCTATATACTGAAATACAGTATATCACATGACATGCTTGCTTGCTCGCAGTGATTGCAGTGCTGCTCCCTCATGTTCCGCGTACAAACGATATGCAGACGCAGCAGTTACCGTCTGCGCGGCCGGAAGCAACGGGTGCGTCGTCGCCACTACCATCGTCGCTTTCCTGTTGCATTTTAAGCAGCAGCACAACCGGCCAAATGCTATGGTCTTTGCACGCGGAACGTTATGGAGCTCTGAAATCACAGTGCGCACAGGCACTCCAGCTGGCACGTCACGTGGTATATGTTTTCTATTTCATGGGCATCGCTAGCATAAATGCTCGCAAAAAGACTAACACTTAATAATTAAGATCGAAAATTAGAAACTGTCTAATCGAACGTTTTGCAAATTGATGTACAACTTTCTCATCGGAAATGCGTGTCAGATCGTAAACGTCTTTGAAAACTAAAGCCATTGTTAAATAATGATTTGTTCCTTGCATGGATCGAAGCTTAGAATGTTTGATCGAATCCAGTGTGTCAGGAATGACGACGTGTGCTCAGATTCTGTACCTGTTAGGTCGGGCATTCCACAAGGTCTGTGGTGGGGCCTTTGTTCTTCCTAATATTTATTATGATATAGTTCAGAATATACCCGTTAAAATTAATCTGTATGGTGATGACTGCATAATCTATCACAACATTAAGAAGGTTAGCGATGAGGCTGTACTTAATAATGCTTTAGCACAGATTGCAATGTAGTGCACAAATTGGATTGAAAAAAGTCCCCGGATTTGGTCGACTCTTAGGTCAACCAAACCAACGAAACTTTTTCTTCTGGTATTTCTATGTCACCTGTACTTTGCTGGCGTATTTCCGTTACGGTAGCACGAGAGTGAAGTCATGGTGGAACCTGGCACAAAACAGTGTCGTGTTAAAAAATACGACTTAGTTCATGCATTAGTTAGTAACATGCATTTGGATGCGTCGGCATATTTTTAAACTCCGGCTAGAGATAGCTTGGGCACCCGCTATATGGCAGAGTGTTTCTGCGCTTTCAAGCACACCACGTGAGAACTAGCCAAAAGAATTCATGAAAAAGTTACTGAATCACACATGTCTATCAAATAAATTTTGTTGCTGTAAGGCACACGTCAGTTACATATTGCATTGGTCGTGTATTTGGTTTTACAAACATTCTTCGCGCAACTTTTACGAAATATCATAAAAAAATCTGATTTTTATCAGACACGCCCCAAGTGATCCCAATTCTCTTTTTATAATGCACAAGCATCACATATTCTCCGCACCTGGTTTGTTTATTTCGCAGTGTGTTGCGCTAAAGGGCTATGTCGGTCGCTTTTCTTCTCACGCTTTGTCCGAACTTACATCACTCATTTAGGGGCACTGAACAGCACATATCACGAAAGATCACTGAGATTCCCACGCTGCGAGCTCCAAGTAATGCACATATAGAAATATGGCAACGGTAATGCGATGGCTTTTGCGGGAGGCCAATCGTACACAGCAGCGCACATTACGACTTCACCTTCATGACACTTCATATGAATGAACACGACGATAATCGGCGAGTGGGTGACCCTCACGCAATATGCATGGTGTATCCGAGCGGTGCAAAAACTCATGCCGTGTTACAACTCGCCGCTGCCGAAGTGACGGCACGTGATAAAACGTTGTAAGGCACTCCGAGCTGCTGCCGCTTCGGTGTAATTCAAACGCGACGCAGTCACAAACTTCAACTGTATCAAATGACGACCGGCGAGGATGATTCTGAGTGCGTGCGTATAGCAGCACGAGAGAGCTTCTTTTCGAAGAAACGAACACCGCAGGAAAATGGAGTAGACGGCTCTAGGTCTCGGTGCAGCGGTGTGTCGTCTCTCGTCGCATCAAACGACGCCATGTCGCACTTTTCATTCGTTCGTCTTAACCGTTACGTCATAGTAAAGAGCGGCCGTAATTGGTCGCGCATATTACAGATGGACAGCGGTACAGAGAGACAGACAGACAAGGAACTAAGGTCCTGAGTGTCACAGTTTACTATTCTACAGCGAAAGCTGTTATGAGATCATTTCACCGGCCGTTTTTGGCGCCGTAGTTGTCCGCCGCCGCCGCCGGTGTCCGTAACCACTATCGCTCGAAATAAGAAAAAAAAACGAAATAAGAAAAAATTTCAGGATGGAACGAGGTTCGAACCTGGGCCCTCTGCGTGGTAGCCCAGTATTCAACCTCTGAGCCATGCCGGGGCTTGAAACTGGTTTGCAAAAAGGTCCTATACAGGCTTCATGTCGGGAAGGAACCACATTAACATATGCAATATAGCGTGGTAGGAGAGTAAAATAAGCACCAAGCGTCGCACAACGCGAATTCTGTAACCAGGCGTCACACAATGCGAATTGCGCAACGAGAAGGTTGTTCAATGCTTCCAACCCATTACAAAGGGCTCCGCCATAATTCTTCATCGTCATCAGTCGTCGCGTCAGCAAAGTGCACATAATGCTTACAGACGTGTACCTGGTGCCTCGCTTCTACGCAGAATGACGGATAATGGCTTAGCAGGTGTTTCCCAACTTCACAAAAATTGTGATTTATGGCGTAGTGGGTAGCTTTCTAGTGTACTTGTATTAGTAGCCCCAAGAGAGCTTACAACGGTGCTTTACAAAGCTCACAGCTTTCGCTGTGACTGTGCTGTGGTTTCAGCGCAGGCCTGGCGTTCTTTTTTCTTAGGTTGTCAGCGACGATAGGTTCAGGCACATAGAACAGCATCCTGCGTATCGCGCAAAACAAGGCTTTGGTTGTGTCGTCCATCCCACTGGAATTTTATCATCTGCCTTGAGCAAGAGGGAAAACACACCCTCTTCGTTTGTTCGTATATTGTCAATAGGCGGCAGATCATCCAACGAAAACTCACAGGGTCCCTTAGGCATCCGGCTCAGTCTACTCGAAGGCGAAAGCCATCTTCTTCTTTCTCTTCTAAATAGATGTAATGAACCTACCGAGCCCCCCTCCGAAAGGCTACTGCAACTAACGTTGTTTTGCAATGCCTCCAGGATCGGACGCATTGTAAGCATTCCGCACACCACTTTTTTTTGCACCGTCTGCGGGATCAGCCCACCTTTGAACAAGCAGTGATGTCATTTGATGACGTCACCACGTGATGTCTTGTTACGTGACGTAACAGTGACGTTGTGAAGATGTCACAAATTCTGGCGATTAGTGACGTCATCACGTGATGATGCTTTTTTTGCGTCACCCGCTTTCATGCTGCCGAGGGGGGACGCCAACGTGCGACGCCGGTCACTTTTCGGGTTTTATGAGGCATCTAAGGCTTTCGCCTTAAAGGAAACTCAGGTTCTGTGTTGTTATCATTAGTGAAAACTCAGCAGAAGTATTGACTGAGTATGCACGCAATTTGTGAGCTGTCAGTCGCAGCATTCTTTATGACAACAGTAGGCACTGGCTTTTCTTCTTTGGAGAAACATACCTCCAGAATTTCACCATCGGCGAAGAAATAAATGTCTTTAGCTGCACGCTCTGACAATGATCTTTGGCGCCAGCAATGCAGCTTTTAAGCTGAAATCTCAGTACACCGAAGAAGTTGCTTGTAGGAACGTCGTGCGAATTTTTGTTTTGCTTTTTTAGGTCTTCCTTCCAAGTGTGCTGCCTCATTGGTTATGCAGGGGTTAGTGTTCCGAGTTACTTTCCGCGTACATGGTACAAGGCTATCGATGCACTTTATCAAACGTTCTTGAAAAAACTCCGCACATGATTAACTGCATGCTTATCCGATTCCTAGATGTATACAAATTGCTAAAATGAGCTGTTGAGTACGCCAGTGCGTCAACATGGCTTACGCGAGAAAACACAAGCACACACGTTTCCCGTTTCACGATTTTACGGACATAACTACTGAGGCATACATTCTGAGGCATGCAATTTTATCGTTTGATATGCCCTCTACGAATAAAGTTTAAAGATATGCCCCCTAGGACTAGTGTTTCAAGCTGCTCCTGAATAAATAAAAAAAAAAATCTAAGCCGGTTTCTTTCTTTCGCCCCAAGCTAAAGCTGTACGAACTGAGGAGCATTCGTTAGAGTGTCTTTCCCTTGTGTTTATATTGGGTTTATTTATTCTTTCCTGTTCTTTTGTGTTCTTTTCTTGTGTTTGTCGGCTCTTTCGAGCTCTTTTCTGTTCCTTTGGTACGCTATGTGATGTTTATATCATTTTCAGCGCTTTTCTTGTAATTACCTGATTTGTTTGGCGATGATCTACTTTCTGTTCTACTGTTAATTTTTCTGTAGTCTGCCGTTGTTCTACTGTTCGCTTCTCCGAGCGCGGTGGGTCTGGTGAATTAACCCTTCGGTGACTCTGGCGCTCCAAACGTGCACCCCGCTCGGCTTATGTGCATCAAACGTGGATCCTACGTGACGCCTCCTCGAGACATGATACGACGACAGGGCGGTCCCTTAAAGTGCTCCGCAGGTGAGATAGTTATTTACCTCTAACTTGTCTCGATTCTTATCTGAAAACATCAGTGCTTGAGGGTGTAAGTGTCCGTAACGTGGTAAACAATGACGTGTGCAGTACAAGCGCTTCTATCTCTAATGAGAGTGCTCCTACGTCATTGTACGGCATTGCCAGTTCAGTAGCAACTGAAGCGCTTGATACTTTTTTTTTCGGACAATGTTTATGCAGGGTGCCGCCACTACTTCTAGTCAGGTTTTTAAAATATGCCGACGCGGCGAAATGCATTTTTCACATGCAACATTTTTTAGCGCAAATGTGGAACGCAAAGGAATCCTGAGAAGAGCAGGAGAACACAGTGCACGTGGTGGAGGGCGGGGGGGTTCTCTTTTCAGCATTCCTTTACTTTCCTTTTTCGCGCTTAAAACTGGCTTATGTGATACAACACCGAATCGCCCAACAAGAAGTTTTATTGAGATGTATGTTGCTGTCCACTGCATGCAGTAATTCACACCATCTTTTGTGTTCTTAATTGCTTAATTAAGCAACATTCATTAACTAACTTCTAACGCAACGAATGATTGGCAAAAAACTCATATTAGGAAGTCGTAGATCGGTGGGCAAAACGTCCGACTTAACAGTTCCTAACTTTCTATTGTGGGAGACGGCCGCGCCTGCTGCAGACCGCAGCGTCCACCGGCGCGTCCAGCCGACACCACCAAGAGTCAAGGTGTGTTTTTCTGCTTCCTACGCGTGCCCGTGCAACAACAACAAAAAAAATAATAGCACGTGACGTGCCCGCTTGCGTGCCGTGATTGCAGTGCTCCCTAACGTTCCGCCTGGAAACTGCCATAGAATTCGGCCACGTGTGCGTGGCAGCGACGATGGTGGTTGCTGTGCGATCACCAAACTGTTGCTAGCGGCTGTGCAAGCGACAACCGCTGAGTCTGCTTATAATGGCCATTAACAGCCATGAGGGATGTCTATCGTTTGTGCGAGTAACGTTACGAAGCACTGTGACGGGCATGTGACATTTTTTTTTATTTCGCGAGCACCTTCAATAATCAGGAAAAAACAAACAATCTGGGAGGTGCGAGGCATGTAGGCAAGGGTGTTTCAGCTCCACTGACGTGAAACCTAGGGAGGTGCGAAGCATGCAGTGTTTTGAGAGATATTTATTTGATGTGGCGCCGTGCCTGAAATCGGGGATGTAGGGAAGGGTGTTTTCGCTCCACTAACGCCGTCGGAGAACGGCGCCGGAATGCAGCTTACCCTAAGGTGCTTCTTCTTCTTCATCATCGTCTTTTCTTTTTCTTGTCCTGTTTTTCATTTCTTCTTCTTCCCTACATGACCGGTTTCATTTCCCTACGGCAGGTATTTCAACTCCACTAATGTCATCGGGTATTTGTTGGGCTAACTGTTGCCTTCTTCATTTTTAGTGGAGTGGTGGCGAGTAGTGGGATTTACCCAATTTTTGTTGTGCATAGCCGTTTTATGATAGATCGTGACTACATGACACACCGTGACGGCATTAGACGCCGCCAAGCCGAGCCTCTAAGGCGCTTCGCATCTAAAACACTAATATTTAATTGATAGAAAGTCGGCTCTAATAAACGTCTTGCCAACCAACCTACAACTTTCTAATTGGCATTCTTCCCCAGCTTTGTTATTTTGGAAGTTAGGCAATTAATCTTTCCTAATTAAGAAATTAAGCGGAACAAAAAATAGACTTACTCCATGCCATAGTTAGCAACACGCATTTGGTCGCGTCGTCATAAAGGGCGTCAGCATATGGAAGCTTTGGCTATAGTAAGCTGGGCAACCCTGTATAGGTAAAAAAATTGTCTTACCTGCAGTCTGCAGACAGAATTGCTATGTCGCAGCTTGTGAGAAATGTGGTATTTCACCAGTTTTTGTTCTCTTGAAT
The DNA here is from genome assembly GCF_013339695.2 of Rhipicephalus sanguineus. NCBI lineage: Eukaryota > Metazoa > Arthropoda > Arachnida > Ixodida > Ixodidae > Rhipicephalus > Rhipicephalus sanguineus. The sequence continues at coordinate 103,855,447 of NC_051179.1, read as the reverse complement.
TCACGAAATCCTTGTGAAGCAGGTCGAAAAATGGCAATATCTTTTGCACCCTCGCGCAGCACAAACTTGTTGATGCACGTCCGCTTGCCATCTGGCAGCTACGCAAACAGCTTCCCAGAGGTTGTCGAATGAGGTCGTTTGCGCTAGGGCGAAATTAATGACCGTCTGTGAATCTTCCTCCCGTTGCGGGATCTCGTTGGTGACATAAGCTCACATTGAGCTTCTCCAAACACTGCGACCTTATGAAGTGAGCCGGTGCTGCCTGTCCGTCCCAGCTTGGAACGGGACCCTGGAGACATGTGGTTCGCCATCTTGCACATTTTAGCATCCTTACTTCTGATGGCAGCCTTCGGAAACGGATGTCAGGTAGACCCAAAAGAGGGTGAGAGTTTTGTTTGTTCTGACCCTCTTGAAGGTATGCTATTACTGGCACGAACTCCGCCATTTTTGATTAGTGCGCACCCACATTCGAGCAGGCACTGTGAACCATCACTACAGTAACCATTTTGCTCATATAGTAGCTAGGCCATATTATTCTGTTTTACACGAGGTCATAAGTTTTATCGGATGTCGCGATCTTCGCGCTTAAATATAAAATATATGCAATAATATCTATAGACATTGAAGCTGCAAGATAAAAACGAGCAGTTCCGTGTACGAATTCAACCGATGAGCGAAGTTCCTTGGAAGTGGGACACAAACGACTATGCACCTGATATGAAGCCGTAGTGCCCCAGGGATCAATATTAAGCCCCCTTTTTTTTTTTCAACTTATATGTCAATGATCTCGCCGCGGCTGTATCTACTCGCATATTTCAATACGCTGACGACACTGTCATTTTGTCTCGCCATTCCCGTTTTCCGGAAGCAGTTTCCCTTCTGCAAGATTCTACAATAAATTTGATGAACTGGTTCGCCAATAATGTGATTAATGTAAACGACTCTAAAACGCAGCTCTTTTGTTTCCAAAATCCAGTAAAAGTTAGTTTAGGCGTCCCATTGCTGGCTCACTGTTCATCTTGTTCTCCGTGTTCTTGTACACCTGTTCCATATGTTTCATCTGTTAAATACCTTGGTGTACTTCTTGACAGTGACTTCGCCTGGAATTCTCACCTGGCGTATGTTTGTTCAAGGCTCCGGGCAGTCTCTCGTACATTATATACTGTCAGATACTATACGCCACTATCAGTTCACAAAATGATACTGCAAGCCTTAGGTTATAGTGTTCTTCGGTATGGTGTTACGGCGTTCGGTCAATGCGTTCGGTCAATTCGTTGGAAAAATAGAATAAACTCTATCCTTCGTTCTATCTTGAAAGTGATTAGTTATGGTTTAAGGCTGCCCTCAGGCACAGACCTTTTTAAATCATTACGATGCTCTAACTTTGATGCCCTTCTGACTGAGACGGCTGTCCTGAGGCATTTTTGGTATAACAAGTATAAAGTTCCTTACGTCCCTACACGCTGCCGCCGACCTAAAAACTGTTTTCAGGTGATTAGCTGCTCCACCAGATATGGTCAACGCCCACGTAGCTACTTTATACCGTCTTGCTTCAATCAACTACCCCCCGAGTGTCTTTCGTGCAAAAACAAAATTCAAGCTAGCAACCGCCTTCTCTGGCCCTAGTGCTGACCCTAGCGGGGGCGTGCGACGAGTTGGCGCTGGTCGACCAGGCCCGCCTTAGAGATACCTGCCTCGAACGATATTGAGGCCTGCGTCTGTTGTTACTACATGGTAGTGGTGCAGTGATGCTTGCTTTGTACTGTGATTTAACGCATATGATTTAACGCCAACTCGTCAACGCTCAACAGCAAGTTTTATTGAACAGGTTTAACTGTACGAAGTCGGTTGCATGTGATGCAGTATGGTGCCGAGTTTTAACACATTGCTATGGAGTCGATTTTAGCCGGTGCATTCTCCTTTGTGTGTTTCGGATGTGGGGAGCGTATAACCAGTGTTCAAGCCGATAGTGCTGCAGCAGTGGTCGTAAGCTATTGGTATGGATTCCGTTTTCTCCACTGCAGTCGTAAGGGACGTGCAGGAGTAGGAGAGGTTGAAGGAAGGAAAATACGCTCTTTCTGCAGCGTTATATGGGAGAACGGCTCAGCGTGCGTAGGGAGTTCTTCCTGAAGGCCTTGTCCTAGCAGAACTCTCAACTCTGCAGCAATCTACGGTTTCATCCTTGACACCTGACACAAAGGCCATGCCGAATTGGTGAGGACCGCGCAAAATAAGGTATTTCTGGACAAAATGGTATATAATGACCTGTTACCTTCCCAAGTTGAAGCGCTGCGTGGTGTTCTCTTTTCTTACCTCAACATTTTCGACATCGACGAACGTCCCCTAGGTCGCGAAAACGTCGCAGCCCACTGTATCGACACCGGCAACGTCAGTTCCCATCAAAGATGCCCTTACCGTGGGTCTCACTCTGAGCGCGAAGTTATACAGGAGGTAGAGAAAATGATCGACAAATACGTCATAGAGCCTTTCTCTAGGCCTTGGGCATCGTCCGTGTTGCTCGTCAAAAAAAAAAAAAAAAAACGACAACAGCTGGTGGTTTTTCGTCGAATATCGCCATCGCAGTTGAATAGCCAAAAAGGACATCTATTCCATACATCGAATTGATGATGCGCTGGACTGCCTCAACGGCGCAAGTATTTCTCGCCGCTTGACATTCGATCTGGGAACAGGCAAATTCCTGTCGATGACCGCGAACGTGAGAAGACGGAATTCATCACACACGACGGGCTTTATCATTTTAAGGTCATGATTTTTCGGTTGTTCAATGTTCCTGCAACTTTTGAACGCATTATGGACTCTCTTATTAGCGGTTTTAAATGGTCTACCTGGATTTGCTATTTGGACAATGTCATCGTTTTCTCGCTCGCCTTAAAATCCACCTTCCTCGTCTGACGGCCATTCTTGATGTTTTTCGCACTTCTGGCCTTCAGCTGAATAAGTCTAACTGTAACTTTGGACGCCGTCAGATTAAATTACTTGGCCACTTTTTCATGCTTCCAGCGTCCAACCTAACCCTGACAAAGTCCGCTCTCCGCGAATTCCCGGTACCGCGTTCCACACAAGCAGTCCACAGATTTCTTGGGCTTCACTCATACTTGCACCGTTTTGTCACCAACTTCGCGGACATTGCTCGGACCCTCACGGAACTCCTCAAAAAGAACGTGGCTTTTTCCTGTGGTGAGGATCAAGAACATTCTTCGCGTCACTGATTTCCGCCCTGACATCACAACCTGTGTTGGCTCATTATGGCCCAGCCGCTCGAAAAGAGCGTCGCATCGAAGCAAGTGGATATGGCATTGGTGATATGCTCGCTCAGATACAGAATGGTACAAACCGTGTAATAGAGCACGCTAGACGCCTTCTGTCACAGTCGGAAAATAATTATTCCATTACTGAGCGGGAATACCCAGCTTTCGTCTGGGCTGTAGCGAAATTCCGTCCGTACCTATATGAACGCCCATTCGCAGTCGTCACAGACCATCATGCGCTCTACTGGCTGCCAAACTTAATGGGCCACTACTGAAACAATGAATCAGTTTAGAATGATAAATTGTGCACCTGAGATCTCTAAGGTCGCTAACTTATGTTTTAGCGCAAGGAAACACGAAGACAGAAAAAAAGTAATGCAGCTTCGCACTACTGGTGCCAAGCCTGAAGGAAGTGCTGATCTGGGCAGCCTTCTTTGTTTCTCCTCAATTTTCTCTTTCTTTCTTTTTCTCTTTTCCACTTTCTCCTGTCTATTATTGTCTGTTTACTTCCGTTTATTTATATTTTTCTTTCTCTCTCTTTGTCTCGTTTGATTCCTGTTTTTTCTATTTTTATACGTGGTTTTGCCTGCGTTAGGGCAAGCGAAGACAGCATACCACAGCATACGACAGCCCGGGCCCCTAATATGCTGCGCACTTAATATCTTCATCAAGGCGCTCGAAAAACAAGAGGAAGAAGACCTCCTTGGCGCGAGCGCGCGCTCAGTATGCTACAGATGGCTATGCTATACATGGTTTTGCCTGCGTTACGCCAAGCGATGGCAGCATACGATAGCATAGGACAGCGCGGGCCCGTAAGGTGCTCCGCACTTGAAAGAAGACATGAGGACACACGGCTACTTACCACTGTGGTTTATTGCACATCGTAACAGCATAAACACCAATGTGTCAAATGTGTCAAAATCAGCATGGCACCACATATCGCTTTATAGCAACAGTGCCACCGCTACCGCGACAAGAACACTATCTCTTTTTGAGACAACGAAACAGATGGGCAGCTCACGCAACCTTTGCTTTTGTTAATTTCAAACGTCTGAACAATTTCTTATCTGATTTAAATGTCTTGCGATCACTTTAGTTCTATTCAAAGTGGGCTTAAAACCACAACGCGTGCAGTCTACGGCGAGATGACCACTCGTTGCCAGTTTGCTTACCTTGTTAGAACGTTCTCGTATGCGTTGGAATGTTCTCGTTGTGATTTTAAGTCCATGTTTATAGCAACTACCACCCCGGTGACGAACAACTTTTACTCGTCATCCCACTTCATATGCGCAAGGATGTCCAGCAACAATTTCACGACGCCCCAACTTCCGGACATTTAGGCGTCTCCAGAACCTACGACCGCGTTCGATGCCGAGTATTCTGGAAGAGCCTTTATCGTTCTGTTCGCCACTATCTTGCAGCTGGACACATCTGCCAGCGCCGAAAGAAACCTACGACGTTGCCTGCCGGTCACCTTCAACCTATTTAAGTCCCAGCCGAGCCGCTTTATCGAGTTGGGTTGGAATTGTTAGGTCCCTTTCCAACTTCGGCAGCTGGAAATAAATGGATTGCAGTCGCTACGGGTTATACCACGCGGTATGCAATCAATCGAGCGCTACCGATCAGTTGCGCGACTGACATTGCCGATTTTCTCCTCTACAACATCATTCTACAGCATGGGGCTCCTTCGGACCTACTCACAGACCATGGTCGCTGCTTCCTGTGTCGGGTGGTTGATGACTTACTTCGATCTAGTGCTACGCGTCACAACTTTACGACTTCTTACCACCCTGAGACTTACGGATTTACCGCACGCAACAACCGCACACTGACGAAAATCAAATCAAATCATTTTATTTCCCAGAAAGAAACAGGTTCTGGAGAGGTTCACTGGCTAAAAGCTGTTTATGGACAGCTTGACGAGGCCAGTGAAACCTATACAAGGCAGTTGGGACAATGACAAAGATATGTAACAACGATAAAATTGACCATAAGCTAACATTACAATACCAAATACGGTGAAGAAAAACATATATATACATTAATACAAAAACATCCTGATACCAAACATAGCACAGAAGATAGTTACATAGACGCGAGCAAAAACAAAAAACAAAAAAGAGAAAAAATACAATGAAAAACCCAACAACTATAACACCACTATCGCCAAAAAAATTAAAAAAAAAATAATGACGAAATATCAGGGAAGAAATATATACAAAATTGCTCATTGTGTATGACCTGCATCATACAATGTACATCAGATGCCAGACAAAGAAAAGTATAGACACTGGTATTGCTATATGTTTTCCATCATATAACCTACTCGGTACAATATGGATGCACACACTGAAAGAAAAATGAAATCGTACAAAAACAAACATTTTACAACGTCAAAACATTAGCCTATATTTACAAAAAAAGGATCGCAGTTCTTTTAATGAGGAGTGTTTACGTGACTGTATTTATTGAGAATGGTTGAGAATGGTTGGTAGATTGTATTGCAATGTTTGCGATTTGTAATTATTTCGAAACCTCGGAACAAACCAAACGTCACTGCTTCCATATACTGCTTTCCATATGCTACGTTTTCAAAGACCACATCGATTGGAGCATTGCTTTCCCGTTCGTCACTTTCACCTGCAACTTGTCGCTCCATAAAACGTACGTCCTTTTGACAACCTCATTTCGTCTTACCCACCATCCGCCACTTCATATGCTCAAGATGCCATCAAGCGTGCTCTCATCCCATGCACAGTAGACCCGCGCTCGGTTCTCGTCGTCCCAGACTGCATGAAAGTCCCTCTATGATCGTAGGCATGGGGATGCCGCTTTTGTCCCGGCTCTCTCGTTCTACTGTAAGCCCCACCTCACCGTGTTGGGCTCTGTGAGAACTCATCGACAGCTACATCCAGAACTTGCATCGTCCATGTTTTTCTCACCTCAAGCCCTACAACGGTGACACGTCCTTTCAACCATAGCAGGTACCGGGACGAAGCTGTACCGGCTGTGTTAAGGTCACAGGTACGGAGTGAGTGAGTGAGTGAGTGAGTGAGTGAGTGAGTGAGTGAGTGAGTGAGTGAGTGAGTGAGTGAGTGAGTGAGTGAGTGAGTGAGTGAGTGAGTGAGTGAGTGAGTGAGTGAGTGAGTGAGTGAGTGAGTGAGTGAGTGAGTGAGTGAGTGAATAAACGTTTATTCCAGCAAAACGCGATTAATCGCGCACCCGGCTAATCCCACGACAGGACCGACAGGTCTAGCCTGCCGGCCCGATCACGGGCGCGCTGGACGGCCAGGATTTGGTCCTCATAGACGGGACTTCATAGGAGCGCGTCCCACTCTTCCTTGGTGAACTTCAGTACGGAAATGTCACTCCCGCACGGGCGCTGAAAGGGCACCTAATGGAGGAAGATGACAACGTTGCTGTGGGGTTGAGTCTGGAGCTGCCCTGCTGGCCTACAATCCTGTGCGCTTTGTGCAGCGTCAGCTCACAGAGCTCAGTGCAGCAGCATTGTTATCGTGAAATATTATTACAATTCTTGATAAAACCCGTGACCCAGGCCCCGTTGTGCACTCAGGCTGTTTCGATTGAACAGCTTGTCTTGTCGGCTGTCCAATTCCCTCACATCGATGGCGCCGCCTCGTACTACTCAGTGATTTGCGCTGACCTGGCCGCATTTTCACCGATACGTGTCTTCAGTGTCGAAAAACGGCGACGCGCGGTTAGATGCGAGAGGCGCTATGGTGTAAAATTATTTGCGAAATGATAGAAATTATATTTACAGGAAGTTCGCTAAAGTCAACTAGACGGTTCCATTCTAATACAGTACGCAGAAAAAAGGAAAACTCGAACACTAGTTTTAGCGAAATAGGGTATTAACGAGTAATAGAATCCAGCTAATACGTTTTTCACGGGGCCGTAAGAAAAGAACGTAAGAGCCGGGAAACGCAAGAGCCGAAAAATGGGAAAAAATGAGAAAAAATGAGAAATTGGAGTAGTGGCGAGAAGCACACAGTTTCGTTTGAAACCTTTCGCTTGAAGAAATTGTGCAGCGTCGCCTGGCGCATTTCTCACGCCCAATCGGTACAAGGTGTCTCTGAAGTACGTGTAGTGCAATGTGGCTTTCGCCGTTGTGAATGCGCTCAAATCTCCTGCAACTAATCCAGCGCTGTTGCGGCCGATGAAGCCGTGGGCTCCGGCAGCTGCTCCATCACCTGCTCCACCATCTATACTTCGCCATCACTGACGCACGCATCGGCATAATCGGCCACGATATCGTCGAATAATATCACGGAGGTGACAGCAGCGTCGTCAACGGAAGCGTAATCGCCTAAAGCTAATGTCGAAGTCTGTACTTTTGTTGAATGCATAAAAATGAACTTTTAGCTTCTAACTTCGTTATAGACGCCATGTTTAGTTGAAAAATACAGATATCGGAGGTCGTGTTTATGGTGGCGGGACTTAAAAATGCATCATAGATGTCGCCCGCACCACTTCTAGCGGTCAATTCGATCTGATCAAGCCGTAAAGCGGACGAAGCCACGCCACAAGAAAAGTCAATATGACCGCCCGACCTTCTCGGAGGGCCGGTTTGCGACGTACAATCGTACAATGCGGGAATGGTCCTACAGTTTCGACGTAAAAGCGGGCTTTCTATGGGAGCTATGCCGTGGCCGGCCGAAAGCGACGTAACAACCAGGAAAACGCAGCACCCGGGAAGGTAACAGCGGGGTTCTAATGTAAGAAACGCTTGGATTTTTCGCACGAAAACCATGGTACCGTTATAAGCATTGCTGTAGCGGGAGACTCCGCATTACTTTCGACCACCTGGGATTCTTTAACGCCCGCTTAGCGCACGGGTGCTCTTTGCAATTCGCCCCATCAAAATGCGGCCGCCGTGGCCGGGAATCAATCCCAGGCACACGAGATTAACAGCGTGACACCTTACGTGGTAAGCTGCCACGGCTGGTGAGGTAAAAAATTAGACATGATGATGTCGCGTATATCGACACTACTAGCGCTTACTCCGGGAATTCGCGCGATATCGGAGGTCATGGTTAAAGCCTCTTGATACTGGCCGCACTGGCGTCGCCGAGGCACCCTAGACGCAGTTATATTCTTTGCCTTTCGCTTCGTGTTAGCGTGCGCCGGCTCATCGGAGTAGTGCTGCTTCCACATGCACCAGCGGGATTTCTCCGCCGCTGACTACTTCGATTGCGAGAACACCGACGAACAAAGCTTCTGCAATACGCGTTGCAGAAAGGACACAATTTCGACGGGCGAATGTCGTGCCTTGGTGGAGCGAGACAGAGGCCAGCAGGACGCACGCGTTCGCTGCTCAAGCTACGAACCTCTGCCTCCCGTGTTGCTGAAGGGCAGTGTTGTATTGTATGCATGAGCACAGGCGTGGGTTACCCATCATTAGAAAGCGCACCGTGCCGTTTCTCTCCTTAACTGACGACGCTTCGAAGAAGTGCATATCGGGTAGCAGTGTTTATTATGAGCTTGTTGATGTCATTTTCACGCGGTATTCACGATTCGCTGTGTCCAAATATATGTTCACAACTTCAGATACTACAACGGTTTAATCATGATCATGGGCGTTAGTCGTCGCGATAGAGACATGCCGTCAACGTGAGTACATCCACGTCAAACGGTGCTATAGCTGCCAAACACGAATATACGTTGCACAAGATCACTACTGCGAAGGTCACTACAACAATCACTACTACTGTGAAGACATGGTTCAATTTCGTGTTATCCTGATTCCTATGAAGGAGGGATCAGCCGTGTTTTTTTGTTTCGTCGTAGTCCTAAACTTTTCAGTGTTGTTCGCAGCAATGGGTTCAGTCGGTGAGTCTGTAAGTTTAACAGCCTTCCTTTGTGTAGCTTCAACTCTTTTTTTTCTGATATTAGCTTTGGTAAAGGTGTTCCACACAGCACAAAAGTATTCCAGTTTAGGTCGTACCTACAGTCGGAATCACACTTGTCTAGAGAGATTGAGCACGTGGCTGTGAACGCTGGCGCCACCCGCCGCTGCTACCTTGCGTTAGCTAAAAGCTCCCGTTCACGCTTGAATTATAGCACAAGAAACTAGCGTGCGGTATGAGCATTTTTGGTATCAATACGGTGTCGCACGTTGCATGTTTCTGCGAAAACGGCGGCTAAAGCAGTCGACTAACCGCTCTAGACAAGTGCGGTTCCGACAGTAGGTAAAGGGACTGAATGTCTTAATATTAGAAGAATAATTCCTAAGCTTGTTTTACAAAACACAACTTACGGAAGGCGGAGGAACATAGACAACTGCCCAATGGAGTATTATTCGTACGCGCTTGAGCCTGTCTTCCACAGCCTCCCCTCTTTCCGGCTCATATTCTCTCAATATTATGTAATGTGTTTTCTGTGTTAAAATTATGAAACGAGAATGGCCGTTTTAGCTGAGAATCTTCGCTTTGTGTTTGTAAAAGATGAATATAGCGGATTGAAACACAAGACACAGAAAGAACACTGACACACAGAGCAAGCGCTTGTCCTGTATGTCGGTGTTATTCCTCTATCCAGTGTTGAATGCACACTAACGAGTATTTATAAGTATGGACAATTAGCCAATTAGCCCAGCAACGAATTTTGTTTCACTATGGAGGAATAAACTGTAAACAAAGGAACTTGAAAGCTGCTTTTGCGAATTTAAATTTAAAGGTCCTGTTTCGATGGTGACGTCGTCGCCTCATCAATTCGAAGTTTAGGAGTGGAGCCAGATGACAGAATAGGTCGCAATCCAGTAGCTGTAGTGAGCAATGATAGATGCTCTTATTGCAGCGCAGTTTCCTTTATTTAAGTCCACAAATGTAACAAGCATTGAGCTATCACGTTGCAAAGTTCGTAAGTCAAATACGGGATAAAATTGACGAAAACTATCACTTATTGCTGACGCACATGTTTTGTTCACGTTGATGCACATCTTGTTCCAGCTGTCTTCTCTGCAGCCAAAATTGGTCGGGCCACGCATTATTTCTTTCGAAACTGCAGCCGTGACGTCCAGAAGCTGAAGCCAAATCCAAGCCCTGACCTTACTAACAAGGTAATTAATTTCCGCAACATTCCACATGGACGCATTCGAACGCAGACCGTCGTTTGCCGTGGTACAGAGAAAATAAAGAGTGGCTCAGTTCAACAAGAAAATGCACGCCAAAGGCAGGATAGTGCGATATACGACGAAAGTGTCTACTATGCTTTAATGAAATTATGAAATGCATGCGTGTGCGGTGAAGAAAACTAAGGCAAGCGGTATCTAGAACTAAAGAAGTGAACTAATGGCGCCAAAAGCGAGCGCATGATGTTGATAACTGCGATCATAGATGATTCATAAATAATGATGCTGCAGATGCAGCAGCACAAGATCCTAACTCTGATAGTTAAAACAGAAAAAAAGAAGAAATCAGACAAAACGAGGGCCAGGAGAATAGGCAGGGCTAGCATTTTTCGCGATTCTTTCTCCTGCCATCTTATCGAAAATATTGTCACGTGGTAGTGACGTCAACGAAGGCAGCGGTCGGCGTGTCGAAGATGAAACTCTTTTATTTGGCCGAACTTGCCGGGAAAAGGGAAGTCAAACTACAGCAATACACCGTGTACACTGATAGCGGCGAACAGAGCGTGGGCCGTCGATAAACTGAACATCACTGGGATGCGCCATATTTTATAGATCACGCATCAAACTTTCCAGCCTTATCACTGGTGGTCACGCAAGCTCTAGATTAATCTTGACTATTCGCGTCATGTGCGCAATCTTAACAAAATGATCTACTACAATCTGGAATCTTCTCAGACATTCTGGCGCGCTCTGCGCAAGGCAGCAGCTACACGCGCAATGGGCCGGTAACAGACAACATAGAAAGAAAGGAGCGTGTGTGGCAATATTTTAACTAAAGTAATGACGAAGTATTTCTTTGTCTCTTATAGCTCATGGTTTTCAGAAAAAAAAGACGGCGCCGGGCATTTCAATTATATTTGGCCCATTGAGCTGTCTGTGCGAAATATTGTATTTCCTGACGGGCTTTTGCTAGACGTTACGTGCTACATCCAAGCTAAGCCTAGATAGTAACGAGGTTTCTTCTGAACTCACCTGGTCTATTCAACTTTTGACCATGAGGTTCGCAGAAGAGAACAATCTGTCGAATTAATTCGAGGTGCTCACGTGCTTCTAAGCGTTCCTCAGTACTTTATCAGGATGGAAGAGACAGCTTTTAAGAAAGATTCAGCACGAAAATATCGCGCCCTATAGAAAATCCTAGTATTGCCCATCATGAAATTTATGATGGAAATGCTCGGCATTCAGCTGTGTGTGATGGGAACTGTGGTGTACAGCAGCCCACTTTTTTTTAACCTGAACAATCAAGCGTCGACCACCGAGTCGATAAGCGCCGTATAAAGGAGCGCCGTGGCGAAATGAACGAGAATACACGCATGCGCGCAGTGAACAGTCCGGTGCAGCTTTCGTCTACCAGGCTGTTGTACGAAACGGACCCAACCCCGTTTGCTTTTTTTGTCCTTGACTTTTTGTACTGTCTTTGGCTTGCCGTGGCACATATCTTTTTTGTTGGCTCAGGAAAGTGCTACGTGAACCACATGAATAAGAAAAAACAATGCTGATACGCACGTATAATCAGCAAGTCTATATCAGATCTCATCATCTCATGAGCAACCACTTGATCAATTCTTTATAACTTGATGACAGCGTTCAGAAAAAAAGGATGACGATAACGGTGCTCAAAAGAAGCGGGGATGATGTCCGGTTCCCCAAACAGCCTAGGAGAAGACAGCTGCGCAGGGCTGCACATCGCGCGCACGCGCGTATTCTCGTTCATTTCGCCGCTGTTCTCCGCTATATGGCGCTTATAGACTAAGCGGTCGAAGCTCGCGTGTTCAGGTTAGAAAAATGGACGGCTGTACCTGCTGGGTATAATGGCGGGCATCGTGGGACACTTGATAGGTGTGTTGGGAAAGTTGGTGGGCGAGTGGGCGCACGGTGGGTGTTATGGGGTGGTGGTGGGTATTGGGTGATTCTGGGTGGTTGGTGGGTGCATTGGGTGGATGCAGGGATACTTAGTGTTTGGTGGGAGACCCGATGGACAAAGTGGGTGGGCGGTGGCATAGGTGGGGATGTGCTGGGTGAGTGCTGAGTGCAAAAGATGTGATAATGAAATCATTATGAGGAGCCTGTGCTGATGCACACGTAGTTTGCTGATTGTGGATGCTTGGTGATTAACTGTATTCATGGTGCATACACTCTAAAAACTGCAACTCCTGCAGTAAGGGTTAAACAGCTTCGCTACTCCTGCAGATCTCATTCTACTCTCTCTAGAGACGAGTAAGAGTGAACGGGCCCCTTCAAGCCTTCTGGCAAAAAAGAGTGAAGTAGCCGTTCCACTCCTGCATCCCATCAGAGTTATGAGCTTCTTTTACTCTTGTACCATATGGGGGCTTGTTTCAAAGCTTGTTTAGCCTTCCGCTGCTCACCGGCACAGAAGAGCGGAGAAGCTTAACTCATCGGATCACGAAGTAGTTGCCTGGCAATTAGAGGTTGAGCGTAGGAAGAATGAAGGGAAGAAGGCTAAACGTGCCGCGGAGACACGAAAAGCTAAGAATAATCAGCTGAACCTTTGCTAACGCTACGTATATCCTGCCATAGCCGAGCTGGGCCACTGCAACATTTTTTTTTACTATTTGCATCCATGGCGATTTTTCGGTCACGGACAATGATGATTTTTTGCTCACATCTAATGATGCCGAAGCCGACACCGCAATTTCTGCGACACGAGCTCTTTAATGCTATCGCGTTAAAACATTGACCAGTTCTACACACTCATCGACTCATAGCAAATTGAATATTGCCGCGCGTATGTGCCAGTGGCGACGGCAACGAAGCAGCGCAAGTGCTTTTGGCCCATCGCGGGGACGAAGAAGACGTTGCAGTTTCTCTGAATGATAAAGCGTGTTTGCCTGTCGTTCTCCGTGTCCTCGTCGATCCCACGTCGTTACAATATAGAGCAGCGGTGATGCTATTCCTTTGAAAGAAAATGAATTTCCTGAAAGAGGAAGAGCGTTTAATCGGTCCGTGAAACGTTTACGGGTTCCTTCTCGTATTTGCGTCGTCGATTACGTAAATTTCAGGCCATGCAGAGCAGAATAAAATCATGATAGAGTGATCTAACGTTAAGAGCCCCCTGTACCGTCTTCCTGGTACAACCAGGAAGACGGTACCACCAGGAAGATGGTTCAACCGCGAAGACAGGTCAGAAATAGGGAGTCTCCCGGGCAAATCGGGAGAGTTGGCAGGTGTGTATATGGCAACTCTGCAACTTTTATTCGTAATTGTACCCAGAGTATTTTGATGCAAATGTCGTCAATGCAGTACCGTGAGACGGCAAAGAGCAACCTTTCGGAATCAACGTCTTCTGGTAACTCTGTTTTTGAGGTTCCTGCAGCGACTGCAGAAGGTTTGAACAAACAAAAATAAAGGCAAACATCCTACTCTTTGAAGGTGGATGACCAGCAAAACTGTTTAGCATGCGATACGAGAGTTCTACATAATTTTCAAACACGCATGAAGCGTGCGCAATGGATATTGCACAGACGACTACCGTCTTCGTCATGTAGCTTGTCGATCTCCCCTAGCATACAAGAAATTGAGCCTATCGATGCCTCGATGAAGAAGAAACAGGTACTTCCTATTTTTTCCTGCGCTACCAGGAGGGTGATTTAGACATGAAAACTACCGGACGTGATGGACAATACGCTTACGATTGAGCACCTACCGCTACAACACGTGATCATGCACTTCTTCAGCCTTTTTCTACGTCAGCGTAACGACAACTTCCAGGTTTTTTTATAATTTATTCGTCGCGATTGTGGATGTTCTCTTGCTCGTATACGGCAGCTATGACGTTACGGTTCCCGCCTCTACGTGGATAGGCGATCACAATGCATTGTAAAATTAATCCTGTATTTATTTACAAAAGTAAATTACAGCTTTTAAATGTTGCTATCCAGGCGCACAATTAGTTATTGTGGCACTAGGAAGATCATCTCCTCGAGAGACAATACGTCCTAATTTATTTGTAGTCTATTCATATCCGTATGAGTACAGCGTCATTACATTTATGATTATTACTGTGTTTCAGTTTCTTCGGAGCATTTGCGAATTAATTGATGTATGCCAGGAAAGGTTTCCAAACGCGCCATTTAAGGTAAGTAACACGTTATTTCGAGTTAAATTCATCCATAGACTGAATGAAAAAAGATAGTTTTTGTATTTTGTTTAATATAACGTATTAGATTAGTCCAAACGCATATGTTCCTCAAGAAATAGGCCGGAATGAGCCGAAAGATTGCAACTTTTCCATGCCTTTGCAATTTGATATGATATTATATAATACACAACCGCCGGTGTCTCGGGTTGCAGGATAAATCATACTTCATCTTTGTCGAGCGCTTGCAAAATTGTCAGTGGAACACAGTTCCAGATTCCAATAAAATATTCATAGGTTTTTTTTTCGTGCCAGCAGTCTGTTCGCAGCCACCTATCAAACCCGCTCTGCAATCATAGAGTGGTGTCTAAAGCATTGAACCACATGTGAATTACTCTACGATGAACTAAGAGTCTGTTTCTTTAACTGTCTTAGTTATTTTGCCGGATGCGCTAGAGAAGTGCCGTATAAGATGACGTGCCACTAAGCCGACCAACTCAAATATGAAGTTGCTTGCTCTCTGACAATGGTGCAAAAGAAATTACACACATACATACTACGCACTGAGCACTAAAATACCATTATTGCTAAAAAAATAGGCATGCTAAGGTATCGAGAATTGATACACATCTCCGGGACGATGACATCTCTCGGACTTGTGGGTGCTTCTGGCGCTACACAGAAACGTGGGCGGTCCAGGCAACAACAACTAATCCTGCTAGCTGTAGCTGTAAAAGCGTTATTCGCAGTTACAGTTCCGGCAGATCTCACCTCTAATGAGGCTTGATATTACGTGATAGCATGTTTGTAGTTAGCATGTTTTGTAGTTATACCATAGCATTGTCTTATGGGTCGCCTTACTGTGTTATGGCACTGGCTGCAGGGCCAGCTTGTTCAATGAGAGACGATTCTGCAATCACTGCGCTGCTCAACAGCACTTTACGATATGACCGATCAAATGGATCGCAGACATGAGAAGGTCTGGTAAAGGAGGCATATACCTTATTAATGCAGTTAGGCTCTGCATGATTACCCAGGATATTAAGGAACAGCTTCTTGCATTACTCCGCACGTAGGCACAAAACGAGCACACCCGACGGCTGGTTCAGAGAGGTATGCACAAGAACTGCGGACCGACGCCGTTCCCAGAGCTCGGACTTTGGCGTGTTCCCGGACTTTTGCCTGGCAGACTGAAAATGCCGGCTGGAATCTCGTAGTCCTTGCATATCGTAGGCATCACGTTTAATACATAAATAAAGAAAATCAAGATCGGATGTAAGCGTGGAATGGCTAGCGGCAGCCTAATGCGACGCAGGCCTGAAAGATTACTGGGACGGAATGAACCTGTTTTGAAGTAAACCTCACTGCATGTTTCGCCTCGGACAAACACCACCCGCGCCACGACGAACGCTGCCAGCGGGGTCGCGCAGCGAGGCGCCACTCTCGAAGGAGGCGGCGCAAACTCTACACCACGAATATCACGGACCGCTGCAGTTGAAGAGAGCACACAAACTTCTTTCTAGCGGGGGGGGGGGGGGAGGGGGGGGATTCGACTACTCCTATGTATGCTCGTGCGTGCGTTTGTACGTGCGCGTGTTTACACTCATGCAAAACTGCAAAATTTCGGGGAGTTTCAAACCTCGCCCCCCTCCCCCCCCCCCCGGCTACGCCTGTCCAGTGCCCTGTATCTGCTTCTGGACTGTCACTTGAAAGCCGCAAATATTACTTCAGCGTACGAAAAGCCATAGCTTCAATGATACTGTAACGAAACGTTACGAACTCGGAAACAATATTTTTTTTTAACATGTTTGGACAGTAATTAGCGTATATAATGCGGTCCTGTAGAAATAACTGAGGGCTAGAAATCGCAATACTTAACTTTTGACTGGTTGCCCGGGTGATATCTATTTGTTCGCGCAATGACACCCGGATATTCTCGTCTGATGTCCGAATAACCGCTGTATAATACCTGAGAACCGCACAGCAAATATTTCTTCACACAAACTGTCTTCCTCGTTTATGATACCGCTTCTTGCCTGCATGAATATGGTCTTTTTTTTTCCTTCTTCCAAGCAGTAACCGCCATGCTTACAATGTCGCTAATATCTTCTTTCACACATCGCTTAAAATTCATGACGCAACACTACAGAAAAAAAGTTACAGTTTCGCAGCAAGGGCGAATCAATGAGTACGATAGCAAGAAATTCGAATGTCACTCGAAGAACGACAAGCAGCTCGATACTTGCAGCGCGCCGCTTAAAGGGCCCCTCACCATGTGTCATAACGAATTTTAGT
Organism: Rhipicephalus sanguineus; assembly: GCF_013339695.2. Classification (NCBI taxonomy): domain Eukaryota; kingdom Metazoa; phylum Arthropoda; class Arachnida; order Ixodida; family Ixodidae; genus Rhipicephalus; species Rhipicephalus sanguineus. The sequence goes on along the minus strand of NC_051179.1, from coordinate 103,838,637 downwards.
TAGACACTGGAAGTTGTTGCGCTCCCAATAAAGAGTATTATGCCACAAGAAGTTTTGTAATCGGTCCATTAGAAGCTGAGAAAACGAATGTTTTAAGGCAGTGCGAAACCAAGATGCGAAGAGGCGGGCTTGAAGCCCTTGCCGCTCGCCCCGTGTAGCCTTCGCAAGCCAAATCCGTTCCCTGCCCTCATCGGCACGCGAGCGGGAGGATCACATGACGCATACGCATGAACACGTCATGCGCACACAATGTCACGAGCGCATCAACCCGAACCATCCCAAGCCCCCGAGACGCGAGAGGTGTTGTGGCGGTGTTCTTCGCGCTTCATCTCTGCAAGTTATGCCGAATGCGCCCTCGCCGATCACTTGGCTTTCAACCTATTACTGAGTACGAAAGCTGCGAAATTTGTATGGACGCGACACTAGCGGTGTGCCGCATGAACATCTAGTTAGACGCGGGAGGATAAGTGAGCCTAATGAGCGCTGGAACGCGGTAGAAAATTAGTTTCGTTGCGAGGGTTGGCGTCTGCACGATGATCAAAGCGCGAGAACACGAACGCATGCGAAACGGAGAATGCGCGGAGAACGCATGCGAAACAAAAATCTCGCTGCGTTTCGCAGTAAAAATTAAAAAAAAGGAAGCGCACACGTTCTGTTTGCGTGTTTTATTATTTCTCCCAAGTTTTATTCATCTATTCAAGCAACAAATTAACAAACTGCACGTCGTGTCAAATAATTATCGCAGTGTCACGTGCTACTGTAGCCGACGTCAGAGCACAGTCGTCTACGTAGAGGAGCAACGTCACAGCACTATCATCTACGTAGGGCCATTCCATCGTGTACGTCATCCCCTCATTCTCTGGGCGCGCCCACGAGAAGAAGGGCAAGCAGCGTTCAGCTCTAAATTTTACCCATTTCCGCGGCGCGTAGCGTTGCAAATTTTGACAGACGTGACCGTGAACGCCCAGTGTATGCATAACGCTCGTCCGCTCAAAATTGTCAAACCTAGTGAGGGGCCCTTTAAGCGCATAGGACGCAGGAAAAGAAAGCACACAGGACGAGCATGAACTAACAACGGTCACAGCTCGACACTTGCAGCGCGCTGCTCAAACACAAGGAAGGAAGGACTCTCGAAAAGAACGCACTGGTATACAGAGGACGAGCGCGAACAAACAACTGTCACAGTTGTTATTTCTTCGTGTTTGAGCAGCGCGCTACAACCCAACGCTCTTAGATTATTTATTTTATCTTGAGAAATGCGGCGCGTGGAATGACTCCTCCGCGCCTCCTGCCGCGCGGTGGCGTTCAACGTATTGTTCACCCGGCGTTCCACATCGCGAATGGGTACAAAAATGGGTCACTTTTTAGTGGGCGTCTCAAGGGCAGTTTTCACACTGACGCAAAATCTAGTAGCGTTGCTTTAAAGCGCGCCTTTCGGGCAATCTCGCTGGTGATACTGCACACGCTGAAACACCTCCGATCTCTGCGTAAAGCCAATGGTAAATGGTGTGGCCTACTTGTCTAACGCGCTGCGCTGCGGAGCGAGGGGTCGCAGGGATCCCAGTGGCCCGCTTCAGAAATTTTTTATTCTGATGCATTTTTCTTTCTTGCCTTTATTTATATATACATGGATATACATATTCCGGACATGACGGCGACGGCAAAAAACCCGCCGAAAGTGTCCTATAATTGCTATCGCAATAAAACGCACAGGGCCCTTCAGCATTCGCCCAAGGCAACTCGAAGACGAAAGCCATTTTATTTTTATTTTTCTTCTCAGTCGATGTATTCAACCTCCCCCGCCCCCTTCCGAAAGATTTCTGCACTTAACGTGGTTTTGCACGGCCTCCAAGATCGGAGGCACTGCAAGCTATCTGCACCTCCCCTGGTTTTGCGCTGCCTCCGTGATCTGCCCACAATTGACCAAGCGACGATGTCACGTGATGACGCCATCATGTTACGTCACATTATGTGACTTCTCGATGACGTCACAAATTTTCGCGATCTGTGGTGTCATGATAACGTCATCAAGTGATGATTTTTTTTCTCACTCGTGTTTAGGACGCCGACGCCGACGGTTAACTTTCGCGCTTGATGAGGCATCTAAGGCTTTCGCCTTACTATTAAGTGATGCTCCAGGTCAAACTAGGAAGTCAAAGGCATTACAGCTCTTTACTCGGCTACAGAACGCTTGTGATACGCTACAGTGTTTACTTAGCATGAATACTTTTAGAGCACAGGCCTTTGGCGCCCGTTGCTGCGTTGAGCGGCGTCGCCGTTGGCGTTGGTAGCGTCGGCGTAACCGATAGAGCGAACAAGGACGAAAGAGAGCGAACGTGGAGTCTGTCAATACCACGAGCCACTGGCCTCTAACCTTGCTTTCTTCCTCTTTCACGCGCGCTGGCTCCTCGTGCGCATGAAGGGCTGGCACGTGCACTACGGCTGGCTTCGCTTGTCGTAAGGAGCTGTCGGTGTTTCGCTTGGTTCGCGACGCCTGCAATGTACAGAGTGGTCTGCGTAGCACCCGAGCACTCTCGGCGTTTCGCTTGCTTCGCAGCGCCTGCAATGCGCAGGGTGCTTTGCGTAACACTCGAGAGCTGGCAGTTTCTGTCGCAATATGAAACGAATGATACAATGCTACAACTGCGGATAGCGAAAACGTCGAACACAGTTGGCGCTTCGCCAACGCAAAGCTGCGCTCAGAATTCACATTAGGGATTATTGTAATTGTCGATCATTTTTTTCCAATTGCATCAATTTGCGCAGGAAACCGTTCCTTGTATTCAAGAAGCCGCTTGGACTCAGTGGGTATGTTGGTCACGTGAACTTCCTGTCTGACGTAACACAGCTGCCGCTTTTCCTGCGTGTAGGCGCGATCAGTTTGCATATCCCCATGATCGGGACCTTTAATTTCGATGCATAATGTTGAAATTACGTGTGTTTTGGGGGATTAAAAAATAGGTATGCCATAAATTGTCACACCATGCAACATTTTCTTATAAGCAAGTGCCCTCAAGTTATAATTAAAGAGTTAATTAACGCGTTTCTGTTAATTACTCATTTCAATGTAACTTTAGGTGCTGCAAAGTTTTTCCTCCTTGGCGCACAGTTCGTTTGCTAAAACGACTGGGGCCTGACTGATATAACATTTTTACAAAAGGTCTATTGTCTCAAAAAACACTCGGTATTTCTGCATTTGTTTTGCTCAGCGGTAGAACGAAACTATTTGGCTCAGATGTGTACACGCTTTCTAAGCACAGGTGCGTAACCCAGCCTTCTAATTATGGGGCCAGGGTTCAAACCACACCGGCGGTATGGAAATTTATTTTGTTGTGTTCACTTACGTCATTCCGGCGATCATTGTCTTACATGAGTAAGGGACATAGAGAGAGGTGCAGTTCTCTCGCTGTGTGTTCTAGCTTCTCCCGGAAAACTGACTTTTTGTTAATGATGCCTTTGCATGTTACCATATAAAGATTATGCAGTTCTGGGACAATTCTGGTATAGCACCAGGGTATGTCGCCGCAGTTGTGTCCCGAGCAATCTCCGCTGTAGCGTCCATGCGTCCGAAAGAAGTGATTTCGCGGTGTATCTAGGCAAGCATGCTTATCTTGATCGTTATATTCTGTAGCAGTTAGATATTCTACTTCGACTTCATCGTCGGCAACTAGCTGTTCAAATACGTCTAGTGGCTTGCACTTGTCCACGGCAGGACGTGTATGTAAAAACGGGGTTTTCGGCACATACGTGGCATTCGGTGCTCGTCGACCTCACCGCTTGAACTTGAGGTGATCCACCCGATTTCATTACGCATTGAACATAATTTATTTCAAGGAAGAGCGGAAAATTTCCCTGCGGAACGCAAAGCCTAAGGGGTAATATTCCTTGAACCCCTGAAAAATAATTCAGCTTGTCTCACTTCACGTGACATATTGTACATTTCATCGGGTACAAAGTATTCGCTTCGGTTTACATCTTGTCATGTGCACATCTTTTGCACATGCGCATTCAAAATGTTTTGTACATTCAAAACACGAGCATATTTGGCATTTACAGAAGTTGTAAATCTATTATACATTAAAACTCATGGATGTGAAATCAGGCAATCCCTCTTGGTATTGTGAGGAACAGCTAGAAAAATATAGGTAGAATACAACAAAACATAGAAGCGTACATAAATTCAAACGTCTATTCATCTACTACGACGCTAGTGAAAAGAAGAAATAATGATCGCGGCATCTAAACTGTTTATTTATTTTCCAATTTATTTTCCAATGCACAGTAAACATTCAATTCATGCAGAATTCACTGTTGCACAATTATATATTCATTATCGTGCTCGCCATGGTTTCTGCATGTTTTCTTGGTTTTCTCGATACAGCTTCTGAGTACGTACCTTGTGTATACGTGCGTGGCAAAGCTTCCTCTAATTTGTGTTTATTTGGATGAATGAATGTAATTTGTGTTTAAGCGTACATAATTATCTAGCTAGTAGATTTCATGTTTACGAAAAAGTGGCTGAGTCCCCGAGTCCTTCGGACGACGTTTTTATTTTTCTAGGATACGATACACGCATTATTGCAAGAATTATATTCTATCACATATAGCTTCCCTCGCTGTTCTCAATACCGACATTCTGTAGAGAACATCGCAGTCAAACAGCGTGCACCACAGTGATTTAGTTAACCATGAAGGGCAAAGCAAAGCAATCCTACTGACCCATCCTGGAAAACGAGCTAAATCAGCCAAGAGAATATTTCCGTCCGGCGTCTACGATAATTGCTCGTTAATCCACACCCCAGAAAATTGATCTTCGTAGGAATTGCTGTATTCTCACTCATTCGGATATTATAAGGTCTGAACGTATTAAGTTCGCTGTTTTGTTTGTTTGCTTGAAGTTTCGTTTTTGTTAGCGAGTCTCAAAGTTTCAAGACGCTCTCAAGAGTGAAGTCTAGTAGCCACGCCGATCACAAGCTAACCAGTCAGCCCTCACTTCACCCAGCGATAAACAGTTGAGCAGAAGATCTCCTGAAATGTGCAATGAAGGAAACGTGTCCGAAAGGGAAGCCTCGGCGCTAAAATATAGAAAATTAAATATAAGCGAACAATCCTGACGCAGGCCTTTATTCTCGCAGTGCGAGCCTTCGCACATTTATTCACTTTTTCTACAATTACCCTCCCAACGCAACATTTCCCACAATTCCAATTTCTGCAATTACCCTCCCTAAAATTTAATAAAAACGAAGATACACTGAAGCATGGGAAAATTGACAAGCTCAAGTTGTAGCACAGAGCCACAAAGAAATTCGTGCGGATTTATGAGAAAACAAGCTTTTTGAGTTGAGTTTTCAGTTCGTCCCGGTCCGGGGATCGATCCGGAAACCAACGCATTTCCGGAACGGTGTATTTACCAAATGAACTAACCTGGAAGCTGTAAATTGGCTGCACCAGGACGAATTCATCGGCAACTCGAAGCACATGGACACTGATTGCACTGATTGCACTATATTGAAGCAATGTGCATGGTAAACATTTCAAGAAGTAACAGAAATGTAACTTAATAGAACTTTTTGTTGGGCTAGTTGGTACATGCTTACTGAAAAACCAAAAAGACGCGTACCATCAAGGAAAAAAGTAAGGACAGGACAGAAAGGGCGTCCTTACTTTTCCCTTACCTGTCCTTACTTTTTTCCTTGATGGTACGCGTCTTTTTGGTTTTTCAGTTTTTAAGTAACAGAAAATCCCATTTGTGAGCAAAACAGTTGCTTCGCCGCTTTAGGGGCTTGTACTGAAAAGCATCAAATTAGCTGAAGAAGGACTCAGAGTAAAAAAAACAGAAAATAAAGAAAGAGCAATCAAGTACATTAAGCTTCTTTACCTTCCTAATTTTTTACATGGCGAAGGTATCAATAGTTGTTATGGCGATGACTGTTGCCGTATCGATCTCTTAATAGAAATTGTAGAGTGGAAAAAGAGGGTTAAAAAGACGGGACAATATAGGACACGAGACCACAGCGCCGTGGTCTCGTGTCCGTTCTTGTCGCGTCTTTTCAGCGCTTTTTTCCCACTCGTAAGCATGAACCAACCAGCCGAAACGCGTGTCCTAATGCAGAAATTGTAGCACCCACGCCATGTTCAGGGCGTCTGACATTTTATTACCAGACATAGCTTATTGGCAATCCAAACGAAGAAGAAGTTCAGGGGCAGAAGGACGCTTAAAGAGATCAAAAACCTTTGAACAGGGGGTTTTGCTAGAGCCAACGTGAACTCGTTGCTGCCACGAGGAAGAGTACTTGTGGGAACGTTGGCTCAAGCGACACACCCTGCTCAAGAATTTTTATTTTATTCTCTACAATGTATTGAAGGCATTTCTACTGATAGGTTTCCAGATAGGCTAAGCCGTTAACCGAAGTTGGCCTCACTGCACAGCTGTTCATTGTTTTCTTTTCGCCTAGCCTTCTTCTACTTCCTAGCATTATTATTACAAATGCCCCGAAAGGCCCTTATTACGAGGGCATTACATGAAGAAGGTGAGCCCCAGCACTGGTTATGAATTGCTATACATCGTGCTAACAAAATGAATGACGAAATAATATAGAATGAAACGTAGGGGATCGTACAAAGATTAACGATTCTATTATCAGCGAAACAAGCATAGTTTTCGCCACACTGGCGTGTAGGAAGTCCTCAACGATCGTCTTTTTCTTTTCGCCAGGGTGCCGTTGACATGCCGATGGAGCACAAACTTGTTGTTGAAAAAATTATGGTGAGTTGATGGCGACGTACATTCCGTACACACGAACATTTATGTAGACATTTACATAGGGCATGGGAATTTGGTGCGTACTACGCGTGTATAAACTATTGACTTTGAAGCGTGCTATCATGTTTAAAATGTCCCCTCCGTAAAAACTTCTACTTTGGTTAACGCTTGTCGAAAAATGCGCTGCGGCTCATTTCTTTTCTTAGCTTGCAGGCTTGCATGTGTTCTCTTGCCACTTCGCCGTACCTCAAGTTTAAAATGTTTCGTTATGTACTCCTTCACAGCTCTGTACTTCACGACGCTTTGCTTTAGGCATGTTCTGGTTGCATCTTGCTTCCCTTCCTTGTTTTTCCCAACACGAGTGCTTGGTTCTGATGCCGACTACGTGAGCTCTTTATGGCCAATTCTTACATATTTGCGTGTCTGAATTCATCATTTATGGTGGTGCGCTTACCTGCTGAATTCAGCAGCACAGCTGCATCAGTCCTGTCATATCGACTGTCCAACACCGTTTACGTACAACGTGCCACATGGACACTTGCGATTTCCTTTTCGGTGACATGACTATGCACGCCTAAATATGAGCAGTCAAACATTTTGACCAGTGCAGCAAGTCTATGATGGTGCATGCCTAGTGGCACGTACGAGGTGGTCCAGTTTGCGAAGCAAGCAAGACAGAACCAGCCCGCGCTCATGATTGTGGGGGCAGGGAAGGTTGACGTCGTATAACCAAAATAATCACATATTTTATAAAGTGAAAAATACTTGAAGCAACCAGTGGCCAGCGCAAGAATGTGATGTAAACATCGATGCTATAAAAAACATTGCGCCAACGCTATGGCAGCCATCGATGATGAAAACGAAGGAAACGTCTATTGTGAACATCTGCGCAGAAAACACACATGCTGAGCTACATTTTGTAAATTCAAGCATACGAAAATAACTGTTTCGCCTCTTTCACCTTTGAGATTTACTGCATTGTAATGTCGGAGACAAAGCAAGATAACGGGCGAGTATTCTGCATACAAACAGAAGCATAACTTTGACCTAACCAGTTCATGAGCTCCACATAGCACGTTGTAGGCGTTAGATTAGTATAGGGCGGGATGACCGCCGATGCAATTTTGGCGCATTTGACTACGGCAAAGAAGCGGATCCGTTCTTGGTATACACAATTTCGAGGAAGGTAGTCAATAGTTCGACGAAAGTTCGTCTGGTCAGGCATTGCATGAGATGATTCACGGTCACTGACCAAGTCGGAAGACATGATCTCACGTTTCGGAACCGCATACGGGTTCCTTGTTCATTGAGCAGGACCCGAAGTCGTTGTCAATTATATAGGTTATATAACCTATTTAATTGATTTTGGCATTTGGCAACATAAAAATGAAAGTCTTGCATTTTTATGTTGCTGGAAAAAGGATGGCGCTGATCACTTTATCATTTGATAGCACAAGCTATTAAAAACAAAAATGCGCGGTTTTCAAGAAAGAAACACGTTACAAGACACCCTTAAGCTTCAGTTGCGTGACTGTTGCTTATAAGTGACAAAGTGCTTCTCGTAAACATGGTATGCGTTGTATATATATAGCGCCGCAACCTGAAACTCATTTCTGCACAATGCTTGCAGTGGCGTTACATTGAAGCGAACTTGGGAGCAAACACTGAGCATTAGTAAAGTTATTTACAGGGACCAGTAGCGTAAGATCCTTGTCTTGTGCTGTACCATAATAAACTTCCTCAACACATGTATTAGACCAGCAAAGAGTACATGCATGAGTATGTGTTTACGTTAACAGATGAAGTAGACGTACGCACTCAAATCACTCGTCTTCTTCAAAACAAACAGCTATTTGTGCAGAACTGATTCCGTGCCTCATTTTGCAGCTCTGTGCCTCTACGGTGTTCCCATCGACAACAGTTGCAAAGCATGTCATCGCTTATATGTTGAAAATCAGTGGCTGACGGAGTGCTGGGCACGGTCATCTCCCGAGTGCTCTGGTTTTCCTGTAACTAGTAACAGTCATGTGACCCCTGTTACTGTCATCGCCAAAAATAAACAAAGTGTTTTTGTGGCACGTCACTCTGTTTTGCAATTAACTTCCTTTATTGTATTTCACGGACGTAAAAATGGCGGAATACCGTGATCTTACTTGTTTCGGTTTAAGAAAACTTTAGTTTCAAGGGAAATATTCGTCGATCGTCAAACGGCGCGGCGGGGCTTCAGTACAATTTATGTCTGTCGATGATGGCTGTTGCTTTCGCTGTTATCAGAAAACGCCATGAAAATGCGCAATTGCATGGGCGCAAGCACGCTGCTTAGCAGCCTGTTCGTGAGGGCTATTCGACGTCTTGCACCCACAGAATTGCCATATGTCGGAAATAAGCATAACTGAATAATTTCCTTCGTGAAGTAAATAAGGTTAGTGGATCGATTGGCCCATTTTTTAGGCACAACCACATGAAACGAACAGAAATTGAAGGCAAGTAATGTATAGGTGGCGCCATTTCTAAGTTTTAATTTGACTGCGGTAACTATGAGAGAAAAGGATGATGAGATGATGATGAGAAATTGATGTGCAAGAACACACCATTTACCACTTGCGCATAGCCAATCCACAACCTTCGCGAGGAACTGAACCGCCTGCGGTATAAATGTCTCTTCAATTGAACTTCAATTTGCAGTGCACTATTGCAAATGATCACTTTTCTGAAGGCACTAACGGTGTTCTACGTGTCATTCGACTTTTCGCTTTCAGCGAACTACGTCGAAAGTATAATTTTCCTTAGTTCGAAATGAACACAACTGAAAACGAATTGGCACCACATTTCCAGCTTGAGATTTGATTCTACATATGCAAAAAAAAACAGGACATTAATGACTGCAGTATAAATGGATATTCAGTAGTCAATCGATAGTGATTACTACAAATAAAGCTATTCTGAGATTATTTTTGTTGGAGTAGGATATCGAGTGCTTTGAAATAATGTGTAAATATGACGTATTTATCGACACTTCGTCGTAGGTGGCGTCTGGATAGGGTTAAACTACGGGCTAAATGCCTGGGCCTCGGTTATACTTGTGGTATTCTGGCGACTTCGCCCCAGCGAGCACTGATCTTCATTTCGCTGCACTTCTTTTCTCTATGAACTCGCGTCAATTAGTCTACTAACCTTGCTCTTGACAAAGCGTTGTCTATTCGCACACCTCGCATATGTGTTCGATCCCACGGCACCTCTGATTTACCGCACGTGTTGACAGGCGCCCTGCAGGCAGCGTCGAGTCTTGGCGTACTCGTTTTTCAGCGAGTTGTTCCCAATACTCGTCGGGCAATTAAACGCGGCGCGCAATCATAAAGCCTCGCTCTGAGGTGTACAAGCACCAACCATGTCGCGTTAGCTATACACCAGCTATACGATGACGAATGGGTCAGCACACGTACGTCGGCGTGCGAATTCGTCCGTGCCGTTTGCGCGTATCCGTTTCACGCGGGCCGCACCGTGACCGAGTGTGTCGAATTTCTCTTTCCGCTTTCCTCTGTGACAGTGCACGATGTCATGAAGGGCCGTGCGAATATACAGAAACTTCCGATATTGAAGCGAACTGCGTCCTATTCGATTCCGTATGCGATTCCATAATCGCCGCTATTTTTAATATAATTTTTTTTTCGAATAATTCACGAATATTTCAAAAATATCCGCTGCGTCATAATAAACACAAAAAAATTGTTGTGCAAGCACGACAAACATTTTCTCCGCGGGCATAGCATAATCATCAGACGTGAGAGCTACATGCAGTGCAGCAGACAACACCACTAAAGCGGCATAGTATACTGGCTCGCTTCACTCGGTGCATGCAAATAATCCGCTTATTCGTACCTGACGTTCTGTTACCGCTCTCCAGACTGGAATGACCGAGTACTTAGATGATAACGCTGCTATATATTAATTGCAAGTAGAGCTGTTAAATATTCGAAAATTATTCAAAAAGTATTTGATTTGATTCGATAGGCTCATGGCGCTTTATTACAGCAATGCTGTATACTGGCGGATCGCGTCCGCTGACGAAATACACATCGAACAAAAATTTTCGGCTAGCCGATTAACTCAAATAATCCAGCGCTTTTCAGTCGGAAAAATGGATGATGTGCTACAGTAAGCATTAATGCGTGGGATTTCGCCGAAAGGGCAGAATGAAGTGAACAATTCTGCCTCAAAGATAGACCGTTTGCACAACAAACGAACGTCATGTCATTGTAGAGCGCAGCTCTTAGGAGCCCCTTACTGCGTTGACCGGCGTCGCCGTTGGCATCGGTGTAACCCAAAGTCATGAATAAATAAAATGCGAAAAAAATAACCAGGATCGAATGGGATTTGAACCCGGGACCTCTGCACGGCAGAACGTGACCAGCGTGACAGAGCCACGATGGCGCTTGAAACTCATTTGCAAAAAGACCCTATACACGCGTCATGTCGCCCGTGGAATCGGATTAATCTATGTAATATATTTAGCGTGGCAGAAGAGTAAAACACTTTCACCATCTCCCACTAAAGGGAACCATGTGGGGATGCGAAGGAGCGCATGGGTCGACTTAAAGTTCCGGTCATCACGGGCCCCTTGCCCGATGTTAACGCATGTGGAGCACACCATGAATTCTGCTGTTGCAGTTACTCGTCCCGAACTCTTGTTGGAGCACGCCACGCGGGTTCATCGCGCGTCTGCAGAATCTCGTTCCTCGACGCCATCACGTGACAGCAGAGAATGCAAGGGGGAGAGGCTACAGCGTCTTACCCAGCCCCTTACACAGGCCCGAAGCGCTAGCATGTGCTCGCGCTTCGTGTGCTAGCACGTGCCAGCACACGTGGTTTTGTCTGCGTTACGCCAAGTTAGGACAGCATACGGCAGCCCGGGCCCCTAAAGTGCTCTGCACGTATCATCATCAAGGCGGTCGAAGAACTAGACGAAGAAGACATCTCCTTGGCGCCAGCGCGCTCTGCACGTATCATGATCAAGGCGGTCGAAGAACGAGACGAAGACTTCTCCTTGGCGCGAGCGCGCGCTCAATATGTTACAGATGGCTATGGTAGGTTTTAGAAAGCGGACGGTCGCCCATGGAACTACGGACAAAGCCCAGCGCAAAAGCTGCTTCGCATCTAATAACAAGCAGGCTTCACACAATGCTAACTGCGCAACGAGTGTGTAGTTTAAAGCTTTCCACCCACTGCGAAGTGCTCAGCCATAATTTTTCATCGTCATCAGCCAAATGCAGCACCAACAAAGTGCTCATAATACCTTACAGATCTGTAGCGGGTACCTCGCTTATCCGCAGAAAGATTAATAACGGCGTAGTGAGTGCTTCCCTACGCCGCAAAAATTACGATTTATGGAGTAGGGGATACCTTGCTGCGTACTCGTATTAGTTGCCCCAAGAGAGTTTATAACGGGCCCTAGAAAGCCCGCTCTTCCGGCTTTCGCTCGGACTGTGCTGCGGGCGCCGCGCAGGGCTGGCATTTAGAGAGCAGCTCTTACACGCCCGTTTCTGCGTTGAGCGGCGTCATCGTTGGCGTCGGCATACCCGATAGAGCGAACGAGGACGAAAAAGAGCGAACGCGGAGTCTGTCGATATCACGAGCCACTGGCCTCTAACCTCGCTTTCTTCCTCCGTCACGCGCGCTGGCCCCTCGGTCACAGCTCGTGCGCATGCAGGGCTGGCACGTGCACTGCGGCTGGCTTTGCTTGTCGTAACGGAGTTTTCGGCGTTTCCCTTGGTTTGCGACGCCTGCAACGCACACAGTGTTGTGCGTAGTACTCGAGCGCCGGCAGTTTCTGTAGAATATGTTACATTGCTACGATTGCGGAAAGCCAAAACTTCAAACACAGTTGGCGTTGCCCTAACCCGAAGCTGCGCTCAGAATTCGCATTAGGCCGTATCGTAATCGTCGGTAAGTTTTTTTTTTTAACTTTCGAAAAAATCGGGTTTCTCGTGTAGTACAGGATTTTATCTTGAGACCACCGTTGGCCGCCGTTGATGAGATTATGTGCGTCACACGCAAGAGAAACAACGGGATCTTTGTATGTATGTCTCTTTATAGGCTGAATACATTTCATAACGATAATATACACAATAAATGTGGCGATGTTCGCTGTGCCAGACCCTGTACCGACATGTTGCGACGTAGCCTTTTCAGTAACAATTGCCCTGAAAGGAATGTCTGGCTTGTGGGTTTTAGCTGAAAAGAAATCTTCCAGGAAACCTTTGCCCGCCTTCTTTACTCCCACTGCCAACTTTTCTAACTTTAAGCTGGTTAACAGAGCTAAAGCACTTTTCTTCACTTCTGACAGGGCAATTGTTACTGGAAAGGCTACGGGGCAACATGACGTGTCAGGCTATCTGCAGGCGCTGCTAGCCACCCTGCACATCGAAGACCACTTTCGGGTAGCTAATTCCTTAGAAATGACCAACGTTTGAGAGAAAATAACCCAGGGAATTGCAAAGGTCATCCGCGTTGATGTTGAAGACCTACTCGCTCCCACATGATGAACTTATGAAGAAAGTCAAAATGGGCATTTGTGACTTGAATGATGAGTGTGCATTTTATGAGAGATGCAAAGTTTCAGTAGAGGCCTTTCTTGAACTCCTGTCCGTTCACCTTCGGTCTACATTGTACAGCATGAAGACAACCTGTACATACAGAAAAGTGGCGTGTGTATAAGGTCCCCAGCACTCAGTGAAATTTTTTTAGCAGGGTAGATAGGTGGTTGGCTGAGCGCTTAGATGGCATGGTAGGTCATGTGTACCGGTATGTTGATGCTTTTTCGGTCTCCTTTAATAGCCCAGATTACACGAGAAGCAGCATGGACATTCCCAGTCTTTAAGGAGTCACAGACGACATTTTTTAGCGCGAAAGTGGAAAAGAAAGGAATTAAGAAGAGAAGAAAAGAACACAGTGCACAGGGCGAGCGCTAAACACTGTGCACTTTGTTCTTTTCTCCTCTTCTTAATTCCTTTATTTTCCACTTTTGCGCTAAATAATGTCGTCTGTGATAGAACACCAACTCGCCCAACAGGACGTTTTATTGAAGCTTTTTAAGAAACGTGGGCTTGCGCTTAAATTTACGGTTGAACTGATGAAAGAAGAGTCTATTCAGTTTCTAGACCTGAAAATGAAATTTTTACCGACTCATGCTTGTTGGCGATACTTCCCAAGAACCGAGAAACCTTTGCTTGATTTCAGCTCTAGTGGAATGGCTAGAGCTGAAATCAAGCAACGGTTTCTCGGATGTTGTGCCTCGTTTGCTGGTGCTGCCCGACGCGCGCACGCGCACGGCGCCTTCCTTGGACTCCCGTCCCCAGCTCCTGCATATCGTGTTACTCTTCTACCCTCGCTGTAACTTCCTCTGCCTCCTCTTGTCCGCTTCTGAAAGAAAGCAATAAAACAGTATCCTGCCAGCCGCTGTCTCGTGTGGGTCCTGTGCTGCGGGGCTCTGAGCCCCCAACATAACACTGGCGACGAGGAGTGGAATTTTATAAGTGAGGTAAAGGCAATTCTCGAGGCGCCACAACCGACTGACAAGACCTCTCTGCAGGCTTTCTTAGGGCTTCTCGCCTTTTACGATCGTTTTTTGGAGAACAGAGCGACAGCAGCTGCAGAGTTGTATGGGCTTCTCGAGAAGAACACGCCCTGGAAGTGGGAGAAAAAACACCAGGATGCGTTCGAGATGCTTAAGAAGATGATTCGGTCTTCGACAGTCCTTGCGCATTATGACGAAAAAAGGCCTCTCATTCTGTCCGTGGATGCGTCACCATGCGGCATCGGCGCAATTCTCGCTCAACAGGATGCGTTCGGCCGAGAGGCTTTCATTGCATTCGCGTCACGAACTTTGGGAACCGCGGAGAAAAACTACTCGCAGCTTGATAAAGAGAGCCTTGCGGTAGTTTATGGCGTCAGCCACTTTCACCAATATGTCGCTGCCGGCACGTGACCGTATTAACGGATCACCAACCGCTAATAGGCATCATGGGGGAAAAGAAGCAAATCCCCCAGATACTGTCACCGAGGATGACTCGATGGTGCCTCAAATTGGCCACATACGACTACGACTTGGTGTACAGGCTTGGACGTCTGCACCAAAATGCTGACGCGCTCAGCAGGCTGCCACTGCCCGCGCAGGTGGATGAGCCATGCTCCCCGGGAGATGCGCTTATGCTTGCGTCCGCGCCACGTTTCGAGCTGTCACCGCGTCAACTGGCTGAGCTCACCCGGAGTGACCCACTGTTATCCCGCGTGATGACAGCCATCTCAAACGGAGAATTACGCCGTTTGCCCAAGCAGGAATTTTCGGCGCTCACAAAGCTTGGACACGAGCTTTCGCTACAGGAGGGCTGCGTCATCCGGGGTGCCAGACTGGTCGTTCCAGAGGAAGCAAGGAAAGACATGCTCTACTTAGCGCATGCAGGTCACAGGGACGTGGTAGCTATGAAGGCGTGCGCTCGAGGCTATTTTTGGTGGCCCGGTGTCGACAACGACATAGAGCGGGTGGTCAAAAGTTGTGCAACTTGCTGCCAGCACCAGAAAACGCCAACTAAAGCACCAGCTCCCGAGTGGAAACGTGCGACAACACCATGGCACACAATCCACGCTGACTTCGCTGGGCCTGTGGAGGGAAGGATGCTCCTAATTGTAGTCGACGCATACAGCAAGTGGCTCGAAGTGCGCACCATGCGGAACATACAGTCGTCGACACTGATCGAGGAACTGCGAAACCTGTTCGCAACTTTCGGTATTCCCGAAAGGGTCGTCACGGATAACGGCCCGTCCTTTGTTTCTGCGGAAATGGAAGAATTTCTGGAGAAGAATCGGGTGACGCACATCACAAGTGCACCCTATCATCCGGCCACGAATGGGCAAGCCGAAAGAATGGTGTATGAAACGAAACAGGCACTTGCAAAGGATCAGTCAGGTACATTTGCGTGCAGGCTGGCTCGTTTTCAGCTGAAACAGCACACCACCCTTTCAGTAACGACAGGCAAAACGCCAGCTGCACTCATGTTCGGCCGCGAGCTCTCAACGGCACTGACACGCATTCAGCCGCGACCAGCTGAGAGGGTGACCACTGACCACAGCGTTACTAAATTGCCAAGAAAGGTAGCCATCGGGCAATCGGTCTTTTTCCGCAACTTTGCAGGGAATCCTGCTTGGGTTGGCGGAACCGTGTTAAAGAGACTCGGACATCGATCTTGGCTAGTCAAGTCAAGAAGCGGAACGGTTCTTCGGCACCTTGATCACATAAAGCCAGGTGCAGAGGCCTACCCGACAGAAGATTCGCCGCGGAACGATCAAACGAACGGACCAATAGCAAGTGATCAACAAGACACAGTGCCGGCTCCGTACGTGATCTCGCTCCCAGCGGCAGCACCGCCGCCGCATGATCTGCCCACAACGCCCGACTCCGAACATAGGGAAGCTGAGGCCAGGCTGGACACTTGTGCGACGCAAGCTTGCGATGACCAATCCAGCGGGTCCGCGCAGCACCAAACTGCGCCGAGGCCCCAACGTGATCGGCGTCCACCTGACCGATACGGTGACCCCGTCTAAGGGGTAAGGGATGTCGTGTACGCGCACGGCAACCGACACACGGCCACTCCAGATGTTGTGCCTCGTTTGCTGGTGCTGCCCGACGCGCGCACGCGCACGGCGCCTTCCTTGGACTCTCGTCCCCAGCTCCTGCATATCGTGTTACTCTTCTACCCTCGCTGTACCTCGCTGCATGGAGGAAGGAATACTAAGGAGCATGGAGGAAGGAATACTAAGGAGAGGCCCTGACGTCACATTCGTGAAGCCTCCACATCGCAAACACCCGCATCGCCTCCTAGCGAAGGCGCAGCGAAACATTTCGCGATTTCCGTCGGGACGTTTGCAAGCGCATGCGCGCATCGCGAATCTTTGCAGCCTTTTTTTTTTTCGCCGTGCAAGCGGTGTAGTCGATTCACGCTTGCTGCTCTTTGTGTGTGTTCTTTGGGAAAGCTACGCAATGCCCAGCTGTTGCGTATACCCTGTGCAAATCGCGTGCACTGCGGACAGTACCGGGTGTCACTTTTCATGTGTACGTATACGTTCGCTTCATTACTGATCACTAAGGCGTGGTATTTGCGTGCGAAGCTTTCGGATGTGCGCTCTGTTGCTTGTTACGCATTCTGTCAACTCGGAACACACGTGAAATCTTGTTTTTGGCGTGTAACACGCCGTACATACCATGCGTTGAAGGCATCGTACGTTTTAGAGGCTGTGTCGTTCAAACGAGAGGGCAATAAACTTTTGTTGTTGTTATCGGACTACGTGATGTATGTATTGTGCGGTGTGCGCTCGCTGCGTGCTTGTGTTGTGTGCGCACTGGAATTACAAACTTTACATGCACGGTCGCGTATACCCACGAAACACAAGAAAAGCTTGAAAACTTCTACTAAACATCTAGAAAGGAAACTCCAAAAGTATATTAGAAGTTTAGTTGAGATGTTATTTAGACGTAAGCAGCTTGGAAACTTCCTGTAGCTGTGCTAACGCCACGTTATTAGAAGTCTAGAAAACTGCTTGCAAGAATTCTAAAAAACTTCTTGCTAGATCTTTTTAAGGGCTTTTTTAGACATTTATTTTTCATGCAAACCAGCTTGTTGAGGAGCTTGCCCTAGTCAATTCGTTGCATCATGCCAGCCTTTTGCAATCACGTTTTAGCTGTTCACTGTCAAGCGTAATAGGTAAAGGGATGCCTGTGTAACATGGCTTCACATTAATTTCTGGAGCTACTCTAGCCAGCAGGATTGATAATTAAAAAAAGGCAGAAGTTCAGGGGAAGATGGAAGCTCGAAGAGAAAAGAAATTATTGCACACGGGGTGTCGCTGGAACCATTTCGACAAGTGGACTTGTCAATTCACAGCTTTGAAGAAGACAAGTTTGCTTGTCGAAGAACCGACTCCAGCGACACACCCTGTCAAAGAATTTCTCATCTCCTTAAGCTTACATCTTCCCCTGAACTTCTGCCTTTTTTTTAATTATAATTCTGCACGCTAGAGTAGCTCCATAAATAAACCTGATGCCATATTGTGCAGGCATCCATGTACCTATTACACTTGACAGTGAACAGCTAAAAGTGATTGCAAAACACTGGTATGATACAACGAATTGACTAGCGTGTTGCTGGTGCCAACATTTTGACAAAATAACTTGTCTTCAAGTTCCAGCCTTGAAGAAAAGTCCGCTTGTCGAAACGGCTCAAGCGACACCCTGTGTTCAAGAATATTTTATCTCAGCAAAATTGGTGTTCTTCTAGCCAAAGAATTAGTTAGTCCTGTTTATTCATGCATGACATTGCCTTAATTCATTGTGCTCAACACATCTAAACATTTTGATGTCAGCCCATTTTTATTACATGTTTTATGGAATGCGTTATACCGCGCTTCCAAAAGTAAATGCGAAATGCTAACAAATGTTGCTGGTCATGCATAATCTATATTGCAGGAATTCCAAACAATATGTTGGTCACTTGACATAAGCTGGAGCAATGGAATTGATGACTTGATGACTCAAGAACCTGCACGCAAAAGGCACAGTAAAGTACAATGTGTCTCAATCAATCAGACATGTATCAGCACAACAAAAATCGGAAGGCTGTCTCTTTTTTCGACTTTGTGTTGCTTATGCGCTAAAAATTTTTACCAAGTGGGTTGAGGTCACGTATGGTACAGAAAATAAGATACTTGGGAAATTTCAACCACAAACACACACAATAAGCACAACAGCAAAACCTAGTTAACAGTAGAAAACTTGTAACAGCCAAAGGAAAGTGCAGTTGAACAGTTGATATTGCCCACAGAATGCGCTTAAATTTAGGTAGGTTTCAGAATCCCGTGTAAGCAAAATCGACGAGTTCCTCCACAACGGCGTGCATCACAATCGTGTCGTGGTTTTGGCAATACTCAGAATTTTATTTTCATCCTGCACGCTAATGACACAATGAAGTCAGCCAAGCATGCGCGTGCCACTTACCCCATGTCTTTCAGAAATTATGACAAAAAGGAACATTTTCGAAGCATATGTTCTGACGCCTTCTGCACATCCTTCTACAGGTCTCACAGCAAAGTTCCTTGAACACGGGCATGAGCTGGCGCTCTCATGTATAATTCGTTCAGGTGACGCGCTTTCACATTCATTACCCTCAACACAGATGGTAGCCAGGCAGGCATTATCTACGCTTTCAGCAGTGAGTTTTGTGTTGAAACGTTACTTTCATTATTTTGCACCGAGGCGGTCTGGCGAAAAAGCGGCTCAACTGCAGCATCAAGTCGATAGCTTTCTTTTTTCTTTCCACGGCAGACCCTGTCGCGCGGAAAGCTAAAAATGACACTTACGTCTGTTAGGTGTCTGGAAGACAATGAGGTCCTGGAGATTTGACACGAAAAAATAGCAGGACGAACATGAGACACATTCCGAAAAGACGGAGAAAGGACATTCAACTTCAAACGCTTGAAACTATACCATAGAATAAAGAACCAGTTTAGAGAAGGGAAACTGTAGCCTTGACAACGGTACGAAAGATAAGCAGCGGTAGCGCATGGAACTACCGAAGGCACCCAAGAGATGGCGCTGCGTAAACAGGAAGCGGAAAACAAAATTTATTGTTTATTTAGGTAAAAAAAGCAAATGGCTGCCTTTTTTATTCCGTACCTGGTGCGTATGCGCATACGCGGGTGCCTCGGCTGGTTTTTTATTCTATCCTTTTTAAACAGAAGTGGACGAAAGAGGCCGGGACTCTTGTAAGGCTACGGAGGTCTCGTTATCTTTCGCCCGCTTGTTTTGAGCGCGTCGATGCGCCGAGCAGCATGCCAAAGCGCCCTTCGGAACGCAGTACCTGTGCGTACGAAGGTTACATGCAAGGGCGTCCGCAGAAATTTTTCCAGGGGGGTGCATCCATTGGGGGGGGGGGGGGATTCACCATTGGGACTTGACCGGCAAGGTTAGTCAATAATATGTAATAACGTGCAAAGTTGGCTGGCAAACCTGAAGGCCGTTTCACACGGATATGCGGACCTTTTGTGTGCTAACGAACGTGTGCAGCGTATTGCTACTGCATAGAAAGATATTATCCGAAATTCCAGGGGGGGGGGGCAGCCGCCCCCCCTTGCACCCCCCTCCGGACGCCCATGGTTACATGGAACCGAAAGGCATACATTGGCAACTGGCACCAGTAAGAACAATTCACGAGTGAGTAGAAGAAACGATAATCTTTATTGACAGTGAGCAAGCGGTAAAAGGCCCTTGTTCAGACATCGTGAGCTCGTAAACGACTAGCCTTCGCGGTACTTCAAAGAGACAAAACAAATTAGATGACGTTTGTTGCCCGTTTCCACCGTCAGCTAGCGCTCACAATAACCAACTTGTATTGTAGGACAGGCGTATAACATCAGCATTTTTTTTTTGCTACAGTTTTTAGTACTTGCTTTCAACGAGTACGCCTGAAGACCCCGGGTTTATTGTTATTACAACGTATTGCGGTCAGGCTGAGAATACCAAGCAGGTTCACGCAAAGAAATCACATTATAGTGGATGCCTACAGAATGGCAGAAAACATGAGCATTTTAACACGTGATACCGATGAAACAACCCATAAATGGGATATATGCAAGGCCTCAAAGAAGTGCAGAAATACAGAGAAGGGAGAAACGATTTTCTATACCGGTCATTCTTTTATTGTGACATCGCCGCTGGAAAGTAGGCTTCAACAACAGTCTGGCCAAGTCGTGCTCATGCCATCGCATAATTCACTCGTTCATTTGAGCCCACCAGACTTGCAAGTACAAGTGAAATAGCAGCTTTGTCCACACGTGTTAGCATAAACTCAAAAGCAAGAACAGTGAAGTGTGACATGCTAACGAGGTCGCAAAGCAGAAAGAAAAACGCTGAGCTTGAAAGTACGTGTACCTGCCATCGTCGAGAAACCTGTGGAAACTGACGCCTTCGCTGGTATCGCAGCTCCTGCGGCACCATACTGTAGCACACCGACTGCCCACCATAATTGCAATATGATTACATCGGTGAATTAAAAAACTTTCATGCGTATTTTAGACAACATTAACGATAGAATTCGCAAGAAAACGGGGATCAACAAACCAGCTGCCAACCATCGGACGATAACTGCGCATATTCTGCGCGTTATCTGCGGCACCCGAGACGCAGCGGCGCACTTTTTGCGCTTCGTCACTGGTCACAGCGACGGTTCGCTTGCTCGCTACCGCGCGCTGGCCGTCAGCGGTGAGCGACAAGGCAGAGATGTTTTCAATCACTGAACAACAAATTTACTCATCATTCAAACATTACTTTCAGTTACACAAGAAAAAGCACTTTTATGCGGCAATGATAGCTGTATTTCTCTTAAATATTGCTTTTATTACGGCGCCTCTGGCGGATTTTTTGGCGTTGCCGAGGGCAGATTTGAACGGAGCCACTATGGTTTGTTTGTTAGCTGCGACGGGGTCGATTTTTTCGCCCCCCTTCGGCGATGGCTGGAACTTGAGACTTTCCGAGGCCTGACTATACTGCGCAGTTCTTGGCGGCTTCGGTGGAGGGAGCGAGGGCGCCAGAGCGGCGTCACGGGCGGCCAATGAGAGGGCACGACACGATGACGTAAAATGACGAAGTGTGTGGCGACCATGAGTGGCGACATGATGTCTCGACTATGGCCTCCGAGATGGTGGGCGCGCCCGCCATCTCGGAGGCCATGTTCCGACTCTCGGCGGCGGGAGTGCCGGGAGGAGGAGGCGAGGTTGAGGAGAGGAAAAGACGCTTTTCTTCCACCCTCGCTGGGAGCGCGGCTATGGTCTGCGCGCTGCGTGAACAAGGCCCGGCGAGCGCCCGGCGCGGATTTGCTCCTCCACCATGATGCCGCTTCGCGGCGGTTCCCGGCAGTTCGAGTCTAGCGGGGCCAGCAGAACGAACTAGCTGGAGATGACGCTCGACGGGCCCGGGGGCACTCTCGGTCCCCATACATTGTATCACATTTTATTTCATCAATTAAGCGATGGTCATCGATGTTCGGCGAATGATTTTGTGTCCGTCACGTGCATGGTGGGATAAAAGATAGGAAAATTTGGTTTACCGATCTTCACATGTTAAAATGGGGAGCAATATAAACGCGCTACCCTTTCTTTTTATTGCGCATGCGATTCAGGTGACCAATATTATATGTGCGCATTTTAAAAGCAAAAGCTCTAGAAAAAAATGTTTACTAAACGTTTTAAAAAGACTTCTTGTAAAAAACGTTTTTTCAACGTCTTCTAAAAAACTTCTTGTGAAAAACCTTTATTCAACGTTGCATAATATACCTAGATGTCTGCATACCTTTTTAGTCGTTTCAAGAAGTTTTTTAGAGGTTTTGTGTTTCGTGGGTACAATACAGCGGTGTCCTCTTTTCGACGTGAAGTTACGTCAACTATAGGTTGGCGTTGCGCCGAATAGCTACTACGCTTACTCCATATACACGAACAAACAACCGCTAATCGGGCAATAGATCTGGAAATCGGGCTACGAGAAAGGAAAAGAAAGGCCTAACGCCCAGCACAACGCGTAAGTCACAGCTAGGTGAGTTCGAATACGATGAGGCAGGGGCTGAATGTTTTTGAATACGGCACGTACCGGTACTTTCTGTACTGTTGCACAAAAACGCTCCACGAAGAATGTCAGCACGCAGCGCTCGGGCCTGCCACGCACGAACAGCCTGGTAAACGTCTGCTTGCAACATTTTACTGCGTGCGAACCGCACAATACGCGCTAAGTTTACGCCGGGACTACAGATTCGAACAGAAGCGAACCACCGCGGAGAGCACGCCGCGGGGCGTCTGCTGTTTTGTTTGCCCCATACCGGTTTGTTTGCCCCATAAATCTGACGTCACTTCCGCCACACTTTTCGCAATGCATTGGGATACGATAGGGCATCTCCTTAGTTTTTCCTTCCTCCATGCCTCGCTGTAACTTCCTCTGCCTCCTCTCGTCCGCTTCTAAAAGAAAGCAATAAAACAGTCTCCTGCCAGCCGCTGTCTCGTGTGGTTCCTGTGCTGTGGGGCTCCGAGCCCCCAACATAACAGTACTAAACACATGTCCAAGTTTGTTGACTGCGATGTAGTAGTCGCGTATCAGATCCCGTTGTTGTGCGGTAGATCTTACATAGGACAGAGTGGAAGGTGCGTGAATGTTCGTTTGGGGGAACACAAGTGTTCATTAACACAAGAGACCCATTCTCATTTAGCAGATCATTGTCGGGAGTGCGGGTGTACCGCGCACTTTACTGACACCATGGTTCTTTCCAGGCACGAAAAGCAGCTTGCCCGAGAAATTATCGAGGCCTTCCAGAAGAAGCTACGAAAGATGCGTTAGCCAGCCATCGATAAAGCTTTGGGATAAGGAATACGAGTTTTTGGTCAGCACGTGCGGCAATGTGACTTAATATTCGTTGTGCGCATGATGTGTTAAGGGGCAACAGCCAGGGATGTTTTAGGGGCGAAGTTCCTTATAGCGGCACCCGTTCGTCCCGTAGTAGTGTGTAACCAGTCTTGAAAACGGAGGGGGCGTGCACACATGAAGGCTCCCTAAAGACAATGCGCTGCGACAGTACGTGATATGTATCGCCCTCTCCTCTCCTACGCTTCCCCCTCGTTCTCCTCTCCTACTGTCCCGAGAGAGAGAAAGAAATAGATAGAAAGACGGAGAAATATGGCGAAAGAAAGGGAATAAAGATCGAAGAAGATAGAAGGCGAGAGAAATGAGAACAGAAAGAGAGATAGAGAGATAGAAAGACAACGAAAAAGAAAAAAAAGAAGAAAGAGAGTAAAATATATAAAGACAGACAGAAATACGCTGGCAGAGAAAGCGACAGAAAGAAACAGACACAAAAAAGAGATAGAAAAAAAAAGAGAGCAAGCATAGCCATGTATAGTGTAGTATAGTATGGCAAGGGGTGGGAAAGGGAAGTGATGACGAGGAGGAGGTGAGAGGGCAAAACATAGCATAGTCTTGTACAGTATAGTATAGCAAGGGGTGGAAAAGAGAAGTTAGGGCGAGGAGGAGGGAAAGAAGGGGGCAACGCCACCAGCTCCGCTGAATTCCCGAGTCTTCCCACCGCTTTTGCGTAGCAGGCCCATCTTTTTTTTGTTTTTTTTTGTTTTTGTGGCAAGCATCCACTGTTAGGTTCTATAAAAAGAAAGCGAAGCATCACTTTTTCCCTTCATTTTTATGCCGACAAGTACACGCACTAACGTAGCAGTGCGGCGACGCTGCGGTTTTAACGCATCTTGTCATATTTCGTACACATTTCGGTGCACGCAATTAAAGATGCCGAAGCTTACGCGACAGTGTCGCCGGTACGTTTGGATTGTAACGCTGCGTCTCTGCGAACAAGCTGCTCACTACTTGTCATAAAAACAATAAAAAAGTGAAGCAGTTTTGCACTAGCGGTACAAAGCTTGAAGGAAGAGCGGAGATTGGTGACCTTCCTTGTTTCTCTTTCTTTCTTTCTTTCTTTCTTTCTTTCTTTCTTTCTTTCTTTCTTTCTTTCTTTCTTTCTTTCTTTCTTTCTTTCTTTCTTTCTTTCTTTCTTTCTTTCTCTTTCTCTCTGTTTCTCGTGTCTCTTTTGTACCTGTTCCTTTCAATTTCTTTCTTTCCCTCTGTGTCTATTTATTCCTCTCTCGCTCTTTATATCCTTATTTCTCTTTCTTTCCATTTCTGTCTTGTTCTATGTTTTTTTTATCGCTTTCCGTATCTTTCTCTCTCTCTTCTCCTTTTTCTCTCTTTCTTTGTTTCTCTTTATTTCTGGCTTTCTCTTTCTGCCTTGCCCTCTGTTTTATATCTCTCTTTCGTGTCTGCTTCTTTCTGTCTCTTTCAACGTTTTTCTCTGTCTTTCTAACTTTTTATGGCTTTCTTTGTCTTTCTATCTTTTTTTTTTGTCCTTATTCCTATCAATTTTCTCTTTCTTTCTCTCTCTCGCTGTCTTTCACGTGTTTCGCGTGACCGCTTCTCGGAGCTGAATTTTCGTTTAACGCTCGCGCCTGCGGTAATCGGCAGTGGTGCTTGCCCTGTTCATGTGGCGCGTACCCACCTGTGGAGTTTTGCACGACGGAGTACAAGTTACTTCGCTTCGATTACAAGCAGCTTCGCTGTTAATAATTTATGTTTAGTAGAAGTAACTGCACGATAAATGAGGGTATATAGACCAAGAATCCTTGAAATATAGTCATAAGATCACTAGCGCAAGAAATGATTTAATATAGTTGATTTTAAAGTGCACCGACGTTTGCGCGCAATGTATTCAAAAGGTGTTCAAGGTTGCGTAGTAGCAACATACATGTGCTACACCTCAGAAACAGCACCGAGGGGCGATCTCAACCAAAGCGGGCGTAGCGGGGAGCAACGCCGCGGGCGTTGAAGGAATCGATTACCACACGCGTTACTAGCCTCGCACCATTTTTAAGGCGAAAGCCCTATATGCCTCATCAAACGCAAAATTTGGCTGCCGGCGTCGGGGACGAGTGATGCAAAAGATCATCACGTGTGACGTCACAATATGATGTCACGATGACGTCAAAGATCGCCAAAATTCAT
This sequence comes from Rhipicephalus sanguineus, assembly GCF_013339695.2. NCBI lineage: Eukaryota > Metazoa > Arthropoda > Arachnida > Ixodida > Ixodidae > Rhipicephalus > Rhipicephalus sanguineus. The sequence continues at coordinate 103,813,231 of NC_051179.1, read as the reverse complement.
GATGTCATAATGACGTTCATAATGACGTATCGTCACGTGATGACGTCATCGTATGGCATGGCAGCTTCGTCAAAGGTGGTCGGTCCAATCACAGAGGCAACGCAAAACGAGTTGAGGTGCCTCCAATCTTGGAGGCAGTGCGAAACCACGTTAGGCGCAGAAAGCTTTCGAAGGGTGGCGGGGCAGCACCAATACATGGACTGAGAAGAAAATAAAGACGGCTTTCGCCTTCGCATCATCATAAGTGAGTGTATAAGTGACCCTATGAGCCTTCTATAACGTCGAAAGCTTGCCTTTAGGCATAGTACTGCATGCTTTCATGAATACACATGCAAATTTGCTTCATCTATGAAGTCTAACAGTGGGCAGTGAAGCGTTCGGTGAATCCTGCGATCAAGGTCGGGTGGTCGGCCAAGCCTGAGGCCTGGTGCACAGAGGTGGCGAAGACGGCTTAAATGCAGACCTGGGGAAGTACAGATCAGTTGTTTCGCTGGACATTGCGGATTGGAGCGTCGCAGTATCGGCAGGATGCACCATATGTGCCGCGGTAATATTGCGCCCACAGAGCGGTCACAGAACATCGCGCTTTTATAGCAAATGGAATGAGCTCGCCTGACTCTGGTGTATCGTGTGCAGCGCGACATACAAAGCGTGAACATGATTTTCAAAGTTTTTGTCGGTGACAACTCTTTTTGATCCCTGTGAAGACATTAGTAGCAATTGGAAACTTGCTTGACGTGCGTACAGCAATACATGGTAACGAGCACACTGATGGGGAATGTGTTGTAAAGAACGCGCACCTTGTGCTGGCAAGTTTGGGCACATGCCCAAAACCGCGATGCGGTCATGAAGGGTGTAGGAATGGGCGTGTTGTTCCAACGAGCTTCAGATTTAGTGACAGCGCGAGAACACGTCAGAGAGGACAGATGAGAATTTCGATGTTTTCGTCAGTTTTCCCAATTTTAAAGATGATAGTCTTTCTTGGGGAACTTAGACCAGGCCCCGGAAAGTCTCAAGTTCCAGCGATCGCCGCAGAGGGCGAAAAAATCAACCGCGGCGAGTTCCATCGATATGCGCGGAGAGTGGAGCTACTGACTCCTCTTTTAGCGGTCGGATAAGTTAGTTCGCATTTTCCGTGTTAGGGGCGCTCAACGCGGCCAAAAATTTTATTTCAGAATGTATCAGAACATTGCTGAAAGCTTAGTTACCGTGTCATTTTGCATATAGCTAGTAGGGACTAGTTTTTATGTTACTTCTAGAGTTAATACAAGAGCTTGATTGTTTGAGGACAAGTATTGAGATTACATTGACGCTCGAAAAGCAGCAGCCCATTGGCATCGATTGCGCTTCGGTCGGTTATTTCATTCAAATTGTACCGCGGTCCCGCGGTCGTTTGCTTTGATCGGCGTTACGCAGCTCCGTTTTAAATCAGTTTTGATATAGCAATGCGAGTTTGTGCGCCAAGTTTTACATGCCGCTGCCACAAAGCGAACGTGTCTAAAGCCTGTGAATCACGTCAGCTGCGGCGCTTCACCGGCTGCCAGCGTGAAAATTCAATGCCAGCAAAGAGCTCGGAGACTACCTACGAAAACGGAATAACCATGCACCATGTGGGTTTGCGCACCGGTGAGTGAAAATTAACTGCTTTGCATTTGAACATAGCTTTTTTTTTTGCATGCGCTACGGTTTTTGTCATTTCAAAAGGTTTTACGACTCGTCCAGCTGATCGGATGCACCGCTTGTGGACTACAATGACATTTTCTAAGATTATTTACTTCGTTCTCACTTTTGCAAAAAATATCTTTACTGCTAAACTTTGTAACACAGATCACAGCATAACTTTTACCTATTTCTGCACAAATTAGTCTTCTGAGATAAATGCTCATAAGTCCAATGCATGGTAGAGCCAAGTGAACTTATAGTATGTATATGCATTTATACATTTTCGTAAGTTTACAATCATACATATTACATTTGCACATACCATGTAGTTTATAGAGTTGGGAAATTAACTAACTTAGTATCCTCTAATTGAGGCTTGGTCAGACACGGTCCACTGAAGGTCACCACTAAAACAAATTCACAAACAAAGCAATGTTATGTGCACACTATTTTTCTCATGCAGTGCTCTCATATACATTCTTCTCAGACATGAATCGCAATCCATTCACGCTTCTACCATAGTAATCATTATTTTTTCCTCTTCCAATCCAACCACAGCCTCCAAGAAACTGCTCATATCAGCACACGCTCGGATGCTTTATCTCTGAACCTACCTCAAGTCAGCAGAGGATTTTCCACTACTGAAAGTAAATTCGTCGTCCCAAATCCTCACAAGGTATGGTTGTGGACACTTTACTTATTGAACCAATTTTTTTTCTTTCATCATTTCTTTCTTGCTTTTTCTCATGACTCAATTTTTTTTCTTCTCAGAAAACTGGACAAAAGAGAGATCATTGGTTTCCAAGCTACCCACACCAAGTCGTAAGAAGCTCAAGAGTCGCCTATCCACTACCAAAGTTTACCAGGCAGACAAATGCAAGCCGTATACTGAAAAGCAGTGATAGTGTACGGTATGTTGAAGCAGTACAAAATTGGGTCCACAAATTATTGCTTCTTGCTTCATGAATTATTCGGTTTAGAGGAAATGTGCTGGCTTCAAATTTCTTGGATAGTGCATGTGATGGGGTGCACATACTGTACTTTAATCTACGTGTGAAACTTTGCATAGAGTATCACATGTAACTTGGTAGCAAGTGGGCCAGTAGTAGTGCTATTTAGCAGCACTTGTTTTTCCCAGTGAATATAGTTTGCTGCAATTGTGGAGGCTGTTGCAAAGCAATGGCAGGGAAAGCTACAGTAGTGCTGAAAAGAGTTATGTGTACCGATTGCTTGTAGGGAAGGACATTGTGAAGGTTCTAAAATAGAAAACTGTGTGCTAACACTCGTGCCTTCATTAAACAAGGCATTTCGTGTAGTGGTCACCTGGAGAATAGTTGCCGGGTCGCTACTCTGGAATAAATAATAACGTTTGATGATGGGAGTAGGAGAATGGAAGCATGTGCATAAGGACATTTTGGGCAGTGTTCTATGAAACAGGCTGTTGAATTTGTAAAGCATTTAAAAATTTAGTCTTTAGTTTTATTCAATGAACTTTGCCGATACATTAATGGGATGATATGTAAACAGACACATCCAGAAAAGAGGGTACAGCACCGTTGCATTTGTGCAAGCAATTTGTTTTGTATGTGAAGTGGAACCACAGACAAGTAGCAAATAATATTTGTTCTAGATAACAGACCTGACACATGACACGGAGTTTTTAAAAGTATGTTTATTTTTAACAGAAAAATAAATGAGTGCACTCAATAGATACAATCAGAGTTCAATAAAGTTGGCCAGTGTTTGTGCATGTTAAATATTTGAATGTGTAATAACTGCTATTTCTTTGATATTGGCGTGAGCTATATATCCAAAAAAGGCTAGTTTTGTGTTCATGCTTGTGATGTGCTGCAGGTAGACACGGACCAGAAAAAACGAGAACAAGACAGGGTGATGCGCAACACCTTGTGCTGTTCTCGTTTTTCTGGTCCGTGTCTACCTGCAGCGCATCACAAGCATGAAGACGTGCCATCTAGTCCCTATTGCCGCTTTATTAGTTTTGTGTGACACCCGTGTTAAGAGTGAGGCAGACAATTAGGAGGTAGTGAAGAATGGAAATGTAAATTCAGCTTCTGCAATCGTCCATCGTTTAAGCAGTGTCTTTCACGGCTATGCACCCTTTGCACCAGAAAAAATGGACTAATTTATTTATTTTTCAGTGCGAAACATAGCAATTAAACAAAAAAGCTAATTATACACATTTGACAGAAATGATCACTCACTGCCTATTTTTCCAACATTGCTACTATTACTTCCAGCACTTCCTAGCTGTCTAGTACACTACTGTTCCAAATGTCTCTATTGTGCGCGCACACATCATGTGCAGTCTATTGTCGGTGCTGTCCACTGGTACATCATTCCTTTTTATTTATAAATAAGTGCTTTCAGAAACACGCGCAGGCATCCCCTATCACATACGTCAGTTGATAAACAGTGGGCGAGCAAGGGTAGCTCACTTCTCGAAACTTGTCTTCCGTGACAACCTTTACAGGAATGTTCACTTGCTGAAATGTTGGATTCAGCCTAAGGCTTTCCTTATTCGCAAACATTTACTCAACTGAAGTGTTTGTCACTGCAACCTCTTTTGAAACATGAACCAAGTTTCCTTTTCAACGTGATACCGTAAATGGTGTTTTCCCAGAACACACGAGCTTAGCTGAACTGAAAGTTGAGCTAAATGGTCGGAATTCATCGTAAAAAGATCGGCGCGCAGGCACGAACACAAGGATATTGAGCACAATAACGAGAACATGTTATGTACAGGAATAGCTAGCACGACAGTGTGGTTTCACTTTTTTTTTCAGCGCCGAGTGGCTCTGGCCAATGTGTTGTCAAAATAGTACGTCGGGCTGAAGCTAATCTTACTGACACTGCATCTTTTGCGAGCTTTGATGCTGTTTGTTTATTACCGCTCAAATCGTCAAACGCGCATGTGTAAGTGAGAAAGAGGACGGGCAGCACTGTACGCAAGTACTGTGCAAGGGTCACCCATCGTAAATAATATCGTCTGACGCTTCGTTCTGCGTACTATAAGAGGTATGCTGAACGAGCCAAGAGACATAGAGTTGCTCAGTTTCAGCTGGCAATTTTATTAAGCAGATGGATATTTCTGTTTCTTGTATGTATTGTTCAACTCTGTAACTGACAGTGCTGCTTGTTTACATGTATACTGCCACATTCACGATTGCCAATAAACAATGTAAGCTTACTTGCTTGGCGTGTTTTTTGCCAGTTGAGGCCGTTCGGTCACCTGGCGACGTAACGAAAATATTTGTAGTAACGATAGGCTGCCGCGCGCGCGAATACAACCCCCGGACAGCAGTGAATAAACGACCAGAACGAGCGGGCGCGCACCGCGACCGCCCGCACCCGCCAGCAATGCGGCAGCCATATTGCCCCGGCGCAATGATGATGATAGTTTTCGCAGCGCCATCTCTTGGTCGGATACTTTAGTTCACAACGCCACCGCTACCCTTATTTCCGTTGCACTGTCAAAGGTACAGTTTCCCTTCTGTAAATGGTAGTATAAGTGTTCTGTGCTTAGACGCAGAAATTTCGGTCTGTCTGTCTGTCTGTCACCCGATTCAGCGACCCGGCCAATGTTTAACCACTTTCTGAACGCCCAGCCATCTTGCACTGGTATCGCCGTTCATACTTGTGAACATTGTCGATCAAAAAGCAAATGTTACGCATACCTGAGGCGCAACATCAATACGTAAGTATTAGGTGGTGCGTTCCTTTACTAGAAATTCTAATACATAGATACGTAATTCTAAAAACCCTATTCTTTCTCGCGCTAAGCTGAAAATGCTAGTGTTGTTTGGCTGCGCTGCAAATGCGACACTAGGAGCCGGATGCTGCGATTCAACATAGAGGAGGAGCACTGATGTAGTACGGCCGGCAGAAGACTATCGTCTTTCGACGACATTTGCAGCGAAGCACGCAGACACGCGGCCAATTTTTTGTTCAGCATCCCTTTAAGGTTTCAGGTCCCAAAACCACGATAAGGCTATGAGTCACGCCGTAGTAGAGGGCTGCGGAAAATTTTCATCACCTGAGGTTCTTCAACGTGCCCTGACACCGCATGGTACACGGGCCTCTAGCATTTTGCCTCCATTTAAACATGACCGCTGCGGCGGGGATCGGACCCGCATCTTCCGAATCAGCAGCCGAGCACCGCATGATCGCCGCAGCAACAGCGGCGGCGTAAAAGTGAGAGCGCTTCCTTGCAGTAGTTAATTTCTTTTCAGAAAGTTTCCCTGTATATACACGGTCGCACAGAACCACAACAGCCATGCGCAAAGCAGATTTTTTTTCTTTTTGTTAGAGCATGGTTACGTTAGCACTCCCTCGTTTGCTTTCACTGATACAGAGAAATTGTATCTCGGGCTTGTACCATGTTAATTTTTTGTCTGGTAGCGACGCGTTCCGCTCATGGCTGTTGCGTAGCCATGTTGCACTAGCCATGTTGAGGAACACAGACTAAAAACCCACAGGGTCCCTTATCCATTCGCCTAACTCGACTCGAAGGCGAAAGTCACCTTCTTTGCCTTCTCTGTAGATGTATTGCACTTCTCAGTAGGTGATTGTCGGTCGAAAAATTCTGCGCGTAGGAAGGTAATTAACGCCGGCATTTTGGGCCCCATGCCCACACTAGGTAACAAATCGAAGACGCAGCACAAGTATACATGCAAGAAGGAAAGAGAAGACGAAGATTTGTATATTCAGTCTTAACATGGCAATATGCGAAAATGTATTTCTGACACTCATCATAGTTAGCACGGATAACACTTGCGCATATTGCAATCGTCGTACAAAGCCATGCGCGTCTTGGATAGTGCTCGTTCAGGGAGTTTCCGCCTGTTGCGGTTATTATTTCGCTTCCACGGGTGGGACTTGGAATTACTCAGGTTTATGCTGATTTACATGCTACTTTTGCTGGCGCCTTTATGCCGCAAATCATATACACTTGACCATTCACCTCCATCTTTCGGTCTTTTAGAGATACCATGCTGTGCCTGTCCTTATGTCTGCAGCGTGTATTAGCGCGGCATGTTTAAGAAGAGCACCACGACACACACGAAGAGAGAGGTAAGGGCTAAACTTCCAGATGTTTATTTCATTCCCTTCAAAATGATTCTCATATTCTACCTTTTTCTTCGTGTGTGTCGTGATCATAATAATTGTTGGGGTTTAACGTCCGAAAACTACGATATGATTATGAGGGACGCCGTAGTGGAGGGCTGCGGAAATTTCGACCACCTGGAGTTCATTAACGTGCACATAAATCTAAGTATACAGGCCTCAAGCATTTTCGTCTACATCGAAAATGCGGTCGAGCACCATAAGCACTAGACCACTGTGGCGGGGCTTCGTGTGTGTCGTGGTTCTTTCATATGTGTCGCGCGAACAGTTCTAGCATATGGGGCTCAAACATGGAGGAACAACCAGACAAAAAGTCGAGGACCACACAGCGTGCAGTGGAACGTAATATCATAGAAGTAACATTAAGAGGTCGGAGGACTGCAGAATAGGCCAGGGAACAAGCAGGGGTTGCAAATGTCCTAGTTGGCATCAAGCGAAGGAAACTGACCTGGGATGGCCACGTAATGCGCAGAACAGACAACCGGTGGACAGTAAGAGCGACAGAATAGTTACCAAGGGATGGGAAACGCAGTCGAGGAAGGCAGAGGGTTAGACGGAGGGACGAAATTAAGAAGTTCTCCGGGAGTAAATGGAATCAGCTCGCACAGGATAGGGGAAACTGTAGATCATTGGAAGAGGCCTTCGTCCTTCAGCGGACTAAAACAGGCTGACAATGATGATCACGACGAATGCATGCTGCAGTTACGAAACACGAACTCGCCCGAACAGCAACACTTCTATCCTTATGTTTCTAATTACTTTCGCGCTCGGCGCTCCTACATTAGACGCAAATATATTGCCGGTTATTGGGCAATATGATATTCAATCGCCTAGACCAGCGCTCGTTGCTTCAGGTCTTCGTTGCCGTGTCCTTCCTCCTACTTAATTGTGCCGCTGCAATTGTATTGCGAGATGACGAGAGTCGAAGGAAAGCTTTCAGCCGCGAATAGGCTGCAGCCCAAGGTTAGGGTTTCACTGGAGATCGCTGTTACAGAGAGCCCTTCGTCCATGCAATGGACATGGAAATACGATGAGTATACAAGCGAGTGGTCGCGTAAGGGCTTCTCGGCGGGCGGTACTGCTCCGCACAATAAAGCCTTCGGTTTCATTGTCGAACCTGCTTGTCCGATGCCGGCAATGAGGTGCAACGCCGCCAGACGCCGTCACGATCGCAAGTATTGTGCACGGCGACCGGTTACGCGAACACGGCGGGGTCACACCAGGGGTCACGTCGAAGCCGGGCATACGTTCGCGACCGCGCATATGCTCTCGCGCATGTTTACGTCCGAGAGTGCCGTCGTCAGCATCGGCCTCGACCACTGCGAACGTGTGCACGGGCGAAGGGCACCGACCGTTGCCTTCATTCTTTCCGCTCACTGTTTCCACCTTCGTTTCGTTCACCATCGCCTCCTTGAACGAGGCCAACGCTGTGTTGCATCGTTGTCAGGCGCCTATTGCGTCCGGTCGGCCTCTTCGCATTGTCTGCTAATTTGCATATAAATTCTGCATAGTGCTGTAATTACGGTGGTGTGGTGTTAAACATCTAAACGACACGGAGAGAACAAAAAGGATGCGGTGAAGATAAACGCACCCCCTACTGCTTCAAGGAAAATGTTGTCTTGTAAGGTTAATGCAGAAATTACCGAGTGAACAGCAGAGAGAGGGTGGCACGAAGGCAACACGAAAAGAACAAGCAAAAAGAACACTAAAACAAGGCTGCTGCTGCTACTACCATTGTCATTGTTCTTGTTTAATTACTTTTTAAACAGGAAGCACAAAATGTTTTGTTGCCAAGGAACTCGCAATAGTACACTGAAGCAATTGGATAATCCCTCTTTCTTTTCCGTAAAAATAATGCAATGGGATTATACGAGGCACGTCGAAGTAATGTGTACTTCGGATTAACTCTGTCTCTTGTGGGTTTTTTTACGTATACACTCAAATCTTAGTGTGCGAGTGCATTTCAATTAGCTCTCATCAAAACGCGACCACCGCGACAGAATTACATCTCGCCACATATAGGTCAGCATCAACTGCAGACATGACTGAATAACGCAATAAAAAGCACAGCCACGGTAGAGACGACAGACAGGACGGAGCGTCGTCTCTACCTTGTCTGTGTTTTTTATTGCGCTATTCAGTCATGTCTGCAGTTAACACGCACCAACTAGCTCAACTCACGTCTCTAATAGATCAGCAATTCGCTGAGGTAATACACATAACCATTAAGCTAAAGCGGAGGCCGACTACCGATATCGAAAAAAAAGTAAGAAGCGGTGATATAATTTTAGGTCTATTTTATGTTCTCTGCAGGACTATGGCATTTCTCGAAGCAGGCCCGTAGCCAGAGGCGGGGGCTAGCCCCCCCCGCGAAATGTTGATGGAGAGAGTGTTTTACCGAAAATAAAGAATAAAAATAGGTGTTTTTCTCAAATAGTCAAGGTTTCAGCAAGTGGGCGCCCCCCCCCCCCTCCCCCCAGGAATACATTCCTGGCTACGGGCCTGTCTCGAAGTTATTACGTCCATTGGGAGCTCGCTGCAGTTTATGCTTGAAAATTGCTCAATTTCGTCATCCCGCTTGACACTGCCGCTGTTGGCTACGTTTTCCATTCCTTACTATCCATAGCGAAGCTCTCACTGATCATTGGTTGTCTCAATGACCATCGGTGTTTGCGTTCGGAACGGTTCGGTGAGCCGGCGACAGAACGAAAGTGCAGGACTGGCAACCGGACCATAGAATCTGTACAAGAGCATCTACGTTTTGGTCGATTACTAATAGGGGAACCTACTCATGCAAAGGAAATTCACAAAATAATAAGGATAGGCTGGCACACTTTGGGCAATACATTTGTAATTCATGACCGATAACTTCCTGTTCATGTCATGACTTGTTGTATAAGTCAGCACCGAGTGCTTCCAAATTGCGTCGTAATATGCCGTTGAGGCTATTAGCCTGAAGGGCCTAAAAAAGAACGCCAGTTCACAAACTTTTTTTTTCTAAATTCTTGCTCTGAAAGTCACGTTATTAGGGGAAACCTTCTCCTCCCCGGGCAATGTCTTTGCAGAAAGGTACTTTCCCACAATAAAAGTCACTTTATAAACATGAATCAGCATATGTATACTAAATTCTTGCTCTGAAAGTCACGTTATTAGGGGAAACCTTCTCCTCCCCGGGCAATGTCTTTGCAGAAAGGTACTTTCCCACAATAACAGTCACTTTATAAACATGAATCAGCATATGTATAGTTAAAAAAACACTGGCTATATAGTACGTGTGTATAGCCAATACGTTTTTAAACATCAATATTCAGAGAAGCAGAACTTGGGGTGACGCAATGATACGCACGGTCCCTGCGAAATCGCCGACCCTGATTGCCACGGGAAGCAATACTGTTGCTCCAGCGGAGTATATACAGGGTGCCCCAAATATGACGCAGCATGGATAAAAAAAAAGAGGAATTGTTTCGTTAATGGGGTTTAGTTAACTAGTCCTAATTATATTTCTAACTAGAAAAACAAGCCCGGGAAGTCTGAAAAATGCCACGGGACTAGACTGCAGCGTGCATCAGGAAGGAGCGCCCTCAAACAGGATCACTGTGAGGTCGCAAGTCAAGACTACGCGCCCACCTTTTGCGGGTGGGAGCATAGTCACGTGTTATTTTTTGTATTTCTTTCTCTATCAGCCGGAAAAAATGAGCACGTAATTAGTACGTTGCTGAAAATAGCTCAATTAGATGTCATTTGAGCATGCCTACATATGCATCTTAGACACTTTATTGATTAGGTGAGTATTTGTCAAGTTAGAAACATAATTAGGACTAATTAACTAAACCTCATTAACGAAACAATTACTAGTGGCTACTACAGTATACTGGGAACAATGTTCACTAGCTGTGCTTCGCATAACGATACCTCTTTTTTTGAAACCGTGCTGCGTGATATTTAGGACACCCTGTACATTGCGACATTATTCTAACGACATACGCGTTAAGGGCACGACAGACGAGCACTGGCCAGGAGACACATTACGGTAGTTTTGAGAATGCAACTATAAAAATAAAACACGCCTACACCGTCTGGCATACGGAGGCCCCGAAAATGGCGCAGTATTTCAAACGATAACAGATACATGCCTGTGCATGCACGTACGAACGTTTCGTTTAGCCGGTTTAGCCCGATAACACACAAAAGCTGGAGACGTTGCCGGCCAGGTTCATTTGTCAGCAATGTAAAAGGGAACGCCGAGTCTGTGTTTAAGTCACCATTACTGGTGATGTGCGGGTAAGAATATGACGTATTGATCTGCACGAGGTACTTTCCTGCTTCAGCATCTAGAGTCACAAACACATATGTACTTACTGCGCTTAACTAATATGAACACTTGAAGGTAACTTCAGCGTTCTCAGTTATTTTGCTCGCGACTGTACGT